>NC_143224.1:6666666-6969696 GCF_030267445.1 Bombyx mandarina | reverse complement strand
GTAATGCGTTTCGGTTTGAAGGGTGGGGCAGCCGTTGTAACTATACTGAGACCTTAGAACTTATATCTCAAGGTGGGTGGCGCATTTACGTTGTGGATGTCTATGGGCTCCAGTAACCACTTAACACCAGGTGGGCTGTGAGCTCGTCTACCCATCTAAGCAATAAATAAATAAAATAAAATAAACTTAATGTAATATTATTTGAAAATAAGTATGCAATGAGAAAAAAACTAGCTAGAACTTCACTTTAATGCACCCGGATCCCCTTAGACCGTGAAAGTGGGCGTACATACTAGACTTGTTAGGTCAACCGCTAATTGTGACTCCTCCTCGCTTCACTGAACAAACAACTTACAAACTAGAGATACTACGTTTTTCTATAATTTATTAATTCAATTAAAAACTAAGATGTTTTTTTATTAGTGGATAGTATGTTTGTATGTAGATATTCTCACAATAAAGATAATTATAAATACACTCGATCGCTTAGAAGAGAATTTAAATCTACTCAGAAATAACTATGCTTCATAAATGATCATTTCAAGCAGGTTATTGAACTATAGCGTCATTTCTGGGATACAAAATTTTCTTTCTAAGCTTACACTAATCTTACTTACATTAACTAAATCATTAACAAATGGGCTGGACGATGTCAGCTTTCGTAGACTCTGCGTATCTCTGTGTATTTGATTCTCTGATTGTGCACAGATCCTTTTATCTCCATTTTCCATCTCAACACTGGCCATTTAAACCTAGTTCATTTAGAGCCGCTGCATTTATATACGATATGTTTCAAGAAATCATTTTGAATGTGCATCGTTCAGCGCCGTAATAAATACCCTTTTTCGCTGCTCTCTAGACGCAGTGGGATGTCCTACAAATGAAGTAGGAAATTAGTCCTTAGTAAGGAGCTTAGCTTAGATCTGTCCTTGACCTTGGTAATGTTCATAGGAAATGATGACAACTGAAGATCAAGTGAATCCTAAGCTCCGGTGTCTACTTGACATCGAATGCAACATATAAATTACAACATGTTATATTTTGAATCTATTTTAAGGCCAATGACAAAATTTCAATGTTAACAGTTCTTCGAAATTTTAATTCAAAGGCTTGAAAATTCGCGTTCATCTCAACTAGATAAACTCCCAGTCGCTTAATTTATAGCCAATTAAGTTAGTGTTAAGCTAAATAAACTGACACGCAGATAGGACAAGTAACCGTAATACAGAATACCCGCCTTCGAAGCCGGTGCTTACCCGACTAGTTTGTGTAGGCACATGTTAAAGCGAAATCCCCGGCGACGATTGAACTCTCAAATAACCCGGTTTATCTCCGGAGCTTTGATATTGCAGAGCCGATGACAAGTACACGAGTATTTGATTTATAATATTAGCTACCAAGCAAGAAAGTGCTCTGTAGAGTTACGGCTCGTCGTCCTGTCTTTCATTACTGCTTATTCAATTGACTTCCAAATGAGGATTAATAAGGATTTATGTACACTGGAACAGAACGAGAACTCTTTGCATTATTGATTAAATTACTTCGTCCGAGGCATTTATCATTCATCTGTGTGCGTTTGTTCTTCAATCACTTTAAATTAAATTTGTGAAGTGACTGTTAAGGGCCGATATGGTCGACAGTCCTCTTTGAATCACCAAACCGAAGTCACACGACGAAGTCGTCGTGGCCTAAAAGATAAGACGTCCGGTGCATTCGTGTTGAGCGATGCACCGGTGTTCGAATCCCAGGCGGGTACCAATTTTTCTAATGAAATACGTACTCAACAAATGTTCACGATTGACTTCCACGGTGAAGGAATAACATTGTGTAATAAAAATCAAACTCGCAATAATTATAATTTGCGTAATTACTGGTGGTAGGACCTCTTATGAGTCCGCACGAGTAGGTACCACCACCCTGTCTATTTCTGCCGTGAAGCAGTAATGCGTTTCGGTTTGAAGGGTGGGGCAGCCGTTGTAACCTTAGAACTTATATCTCAAGGTGTGTGGCGCATTTACGTTGTAGATGTCTATGTGCTCCAGTAACCACTTAACATGAGGTGGTCTGTGACATCGTTTACCCATCTAAGCAATAAAAAATAAATAAATAAAAAGTAGTACGTTGAAGTGTAGGAGCCAAATGCCATAAACAGTTGGAAGCAGCTGGCATTTCTTAAAAGTTGGCTTTTAAAAAACGAGCCATAAATCAATGGGGGAGTTCAGAGGAGGTGGAAGCGTGATAGTAAGCTTGCAACACCATAAATCTAGGATGGCATGCTTTGTTCCTTCATCCCACAGTAGTTTTAATTACAATGCGGAAACCAGATGTACGACAAACGGTTTTAAGATCGTGTACTGTACTGAGCGATACCAGAGAAATTCCAACACATATATAACATTGTTATAAAATGAAAAAAAAATGTTTTGTTCATAGTATATTTTCTATCTATATATTAATACGTGAAGCAAAAACTTTGTATCCCTTTTTACGAACATTGCGCGGACGGAGGAGTATGAAACTTTCCACACTTATAGAGAATATAGAGAAGAAGTGCACAATGCTAATATTTTTTTAAATAATGCTTATAAGATACATTAAATCAATAAAGAAAACATTACACACACTACATACCATGTATTTGACGCACACACGCATGCATACTATTTATTGTCAAACTTTTGTTCTTGACCTCTGTTGTCAAATTGAGAATAGATTAAATATTGTTTGTCTTTGTTAATATTTTTTATAGTCTTGGCGAAATTTGTGATTATAGAAGTATAAAATACAATCATAATAGTGTACAAACTTACAATTCCATTTAATTATAGTCGAATTTCGACTACTGCGGGACCACTAGTACCTTTAATAATGTGATTTCATAAAATCATTGAGTAATTCCCGTAACATAATCGAATTCGTGCGAAATCTTTCGACAGATCTCGTTCGCGCTTCACAATATTTTTCTCGGTATCAAGAAAACCGAAAACCAGTCTATTGTGCGTTAAGAATTACGTAAAATACCTGAAGATTGTACAGTACACTCTTTTGAATATATTTTTTTTGTCTGATAAAAGTCACGGTTCGATTGTCATCCAATTTTCTTTTCCAAGTGGCTGGTACCGATTCTTTGTCACGTGGTCACGCCATCGCCTCGACACCGTGATTGTAACAGCGTCTTATTTATGGTGTTTCTAATTAAAATATTTTAGAACCGATATCTTCTCTGTAAAAAGAGCATTGAAAGCTATTCCGTGGAAGTGTATTGAGAATGAGATGTTTCTTTGTAGTATTAATAGATGATTAAATGAAAATTAACTTCGGTACGAAGTTTCGATTTTTTCCATTTATATATTCATACCAACGTTCAATTTTATATCCAATATTCTAGAAAGTTCAATTTCAAGGAACGGGAGCATGTAATTGCCGGGCCGTCGTCCTCAAAATCTTATTCGATATATTGAAAACCAAAAAAACACACAATCGTTTCTAAAAACGTAACGCTCTAGATTATTTGGGTTCATTGAAAAACCAAAGTAATTGGTAAGACATATTTGTATAGATTTCTGTGGTTCTGTCAATCGGCATATCATAGACATCTAAGTCTGAATCCATTAGTATTAAACACTGTAATTTTAAAATGAGTTGTTTATAAACTGCTCATAACGTCCTGATTAACTTACGAAAACGAATAATGGTTGGCATTTCGTGAATGAGTCCTAGGTATAAAAACATTTTTTTTTATTGCTTAGATGGGTGGACGAGGTCACAGCCCACCTGGTGTTAAGTGGTTACTGGAGCCCATAGACATCTATAATGTAAATGCGCCACCCAGCTTGAGATGAAAGTTCCAAGGTCTCAGCATAGTTACAAGGGCTACCCCACCCTTCAAACCGAAACGCATTACTGCTTCACGGTAGAAATAGGCGCAGTGGTGGTACCTACCCGTGCAGACTTACAAGAGGTCCTACCACCAGAGAGAACAAATTCGTGTACAAAAGCGTTTGAGCTATAGAGCGGTCTTCAAGAAATTCGAAGATCTTATTCAGTAAGACTTAAATTAAAACTGTAAAAGTGTGGTTCAACTGTAAAGTATGCAGTATCAAATGTAAAAATACTACTTCGAATTTCGAAATTTTCCATTGTCACAAACTAATTTCGACTCGGACCAAAAGCCCCTCAAAATATATTTAGCCCACATTTTAATGTTTCAACTAAAACAACCACGAAGTTTTTTTTTTAATATAACAGAGCAATGTTTTAAACACTCGATAATATGACCCGATTCGCTTTAAGCGAAACAATAGAGCTTCACTTCGGAGAATTGTTATAAACAATCTCTGACAAAGCCTTTGGGAAAATCTCAGGAGCATTAGAGTAAGACAAAAGAAAAAAAAATGGTTATCTACTTTCCCGAGTCCGACTAGCCACTTAGAGCATAAACGCTACTTAATTCAGCAAAAACAAAAGCTGGCTAAGTAAACGGTTTTCACTGGTGCCAGCACTTTGTGTATTACAAGCTCTAGCAAGTCAGTTTAGTTAGACCTTATCACGTACGCAGTAAGAATTAAATTCCTGTACTAGATTTAGAAATACACAAGTTGCCGAATTCCGGCTAAGAATGAACATAAAATCGGTGCCAAAAAAATTTTATCAGATTTTACCTTGCCGGCTTTAATGCACTAAGAATAAATAGATATGTCGCGAGTACTATGACAATTTTCAAACGTAGTTCGAAAAAATACCTCCACAATGGGTAGAGGAATGAATGTAGGTACTTCTTTCGGGCATTGGTAAAATTCATGGACGACATAACGACTTATGACAGAAGGATCGTAGATTAGTGCCCGTGCTAAAGTAATAAAATAAAAGATACTAAACATACAATCACTGATTTTTTGTGATTGTGATCGAAAAACCATTCAAGCTGACAAAACATTCTACAATCACTACTTAAAATAGAAAAACAAGAACTGCAATAAATAAAAAGTAACTACGGAGCTTTAGTCTTCGAATCGTTTTCTGTCTTTTTAAATTTAACCACCAAGGAATCCGGTGATAACCAAACTTATTTTAATAGTCAAAGTTACGCACACGAATTAAAATGCAACACAGGAAACAAAAATGGAATTATGCGGTTATGTTAAACGTTAATATCGTATTATAAGCTAATAAATCTATCTTTTGCTTCGCTCGCAGCAATGCAGGTACGGTACTCCGACATTGTGGTATTAAATCCAGATTTCTTAGATAACGTGACTCCAATAAGCAATCGACTTCAGCTTGACAAATGGTTCTGATACCTCAGAGAGCTGAGTTTATTGAAAATTCATGGAATGGCGACTATTTAAGTAGTTGCTTCATAAATTTTAAAATTTCCGTTTTTGTTGGGTCGTTCCTGTAAAAATGTTTTTGGATAAATATTGTGCGCTGAACTCACGGTCCACCTAATGTTAAGCTATTATCGAATAACATAGCCACTACAAAGCTGATTCCGTAGCTAAATTTGCTACGAAAGATTATAATATGTATACCTATACATAATTGCATTGATATGATGACTACTATCCTATCCTTTAAACTTATCATGTTGGTTTTCATGGCCCATACCAATTTTAACGTATTCTTCTTTAGTTTTAAGACGTGCTTTTAATACAGCTATATACTCAGTTTTGTGAAGTCAAAATGTATTCGCCAAATTTGGCACGATCTCCGTTGTAGATCTTTGATAAAAACTTACATGATTAGGTATTTAAAAACTTTTTATAGGACTCTCCAATATAGTTCACAAACGGCAATAAAAATCACATAAACAGTTAACGATTGACCCACTAGGAGGTCTGCAGGCTCGAGCCGACACTAAAAATTTCTCCGTTTCTTGTTGACCTCTCTGACCGCGTTATGTCTTTATTTTTACAACGACACCGTCGGTAAGAGAAGGGTTCCCCGTAAACTGGACATAACATTCGTGCATAGAGTAGTAGAATGCAGATGGAACTCGAGATAACGTCCATCAAGACATATGAAATATCGAAGAATTAATTATTATTAAAAGAGCTAATGCGATTAGTTATCGGATCGTGGTGCGGTAGCCATTGTAATCTATCTACCGAGCAGAGATTATTAGAGATATTTCTTGTGAGAGTTGATTGATTAGACGTATTTATTATTTTATACTTTTATGATGCGTTTGTGAGTGATCTCGGTGTGTCAATTGCATAGGTGATTGGATTTAGGACGTATCCTGAATCGCGCTAACGAGTATCACTGTATACTATCAACTATATTATACTGTTGGTAGCTGTCTCCGAAAGGAAATATACCTTTGTTTCCACAAAGAACGAGAAGTAATGTTTATATTAATAACGACGAACTTTTCATTAGTTATTAGATAGATTTTATTTTTTTAGAAAAGTAGTTAAAAATATAATTAATCTGTTTTACGTTTAATCATTTTTTGGACGCTAGTAAAGATTTTAGAACAATTCTAGAATAGGTATTTATTCACATAAAATATTGTTATAAAAAAATGTTACTCGCATTGAAATGATTCTATAATCCTGTTAGTGATAGGACACCATTAGTAATTAGCGATTACGCCCAAACCACTGAATGGATTTAGACCAAATACAGTATAGAAATAGAAATTTAAGCTGGTAGAATATAAGCTACTTTTTATCCCACTGTTGAGCACGGCTCTCCACCCACGTTATATAAAGTTTAATTCACGCGGATGAAGCTGCACGCGAAAATATTCTGTTATTATAAATGATTGATTAGATTTAACATCGAGTTCACTACCCACATAGATAAATCAATATTTTTTTATTAATAAATTTACTTATTAACATTCACACTCTCAATAATTTTATAAATATTTTGCATATTTAGTCTTAAATTCTGAAATAAGACTCAACGAAGTAATTTCAAATGACTAACGAGAACTCGCAGCCGTACCGATGGATCTATTATTTTCTCATCTTTAATTCCTCATAGAAAAAATATTATAAAAAAAAACGATTTGTCTTTAATTCGTAAATCACTAATCAAGAGGTCCGTCTGAAACTAGTCGTGACATTTACGACACATAAAATCTCATCAAAGTTATATTATGAGCCCAATAATTACGGAGCCAGTTCATAATTGTCATTATTGAGAAAGGTTGATGTCCTTTTATATCACGTGTCGGTAATCGTTGGTGTGTCCGGCTTGTTGGTGTAAAAAAAAACTAATTTAACTCGGCACCGGTGGCGAGTCTCCCTAGAATAGGAACAGGGGACGCGTTCCATTACACGTATACAATGGACAAATTATAAACAGTCCACTTGCTTCAATACGCGAGCTCACATCACTTCCTGCACTATTGTCACTGTTTCAATACAATTGAAATGATCCTAGAACGTGGCCGCTGCCAAACACTGAATGGGAACATTTTATTTGTGGGTTCTACCGACATTGTTATGTAGCGCGGCCAATTCCGTCGATTTCCGTTCAACATCAATAGAAACGTTCGCGATATACATTCGTGTTACCGCGTCACAATGGCGAACCTTTTATAATGTTCTTATTTAAGACAAATTTACGTCACTTACGCGTTTGAAGAATCGATGTTCATTCTTAAGTCGTGGTTACAATATGTAACGTACAATTCGGAATGAAAGGAAGTCATTCTTCCTGTTATTGAAATTACTTATGACAATTACATTAAATATGGTATTAAATTGACAGATGTGCATTACTCGACGTTGAGCGGAAACAGTTTTACGAGGAAAATAAATTTTAGCTTAACTATTGTGAGTGAAATTTGTGTTATCGGCTTTTACTATTTTAACATCGTTTCCGCAGTCAATCATAATATCATTTAACACGTAGTAATCAAAGCACTGGTATCATAATAATTTGCAACGGAAAATACCAACGTCATTTCACTCATAACCAGCATTTAGTTATTTGCAAACTCTACGCGTCAGTGTGTTATTACCGACACCATGATATGTGGGTCGTGTAATCAGTATTTGCCGCACGTAACTACTTAGGAAGTCATTTGTGCCTTCGTCGAGACATGGCATTATACATATGAAACGTCTATTAGTGCTCATTTACAGCAATAACTTCAGTGTCATTGAACCCTCACCGTTATCTTGAACTGCAATCGTCATAGCGGATTTTTGACTACAATGCTGTTGTGAAAAACGTGTACAGATACAAACTTTTGCGAAAAGCCATGTGATACAGTGAATCATAGATTATACACTTAATATTTGAGACAGTGAATGATGCTTAAATACGATTGTCATTGACTTCCACGGTGAAGGAATAACATCGTGTAATAAAAATCAAACCCGCAAAATTATAATTTGCGTAATTACTCGTGGTAGGACCTCTTGTGAGTCTGCACGGGTGAGTACCACCGCCCTGCCTATTTCTGCCGTGAAGCAGTAATGCGTTTCGATTTGAAGGGTGGGGCAGCCGTTGTAACTATACTGAGACATTAGAACTTATACCTCAAGGTGGGTGGCGCATTTACGTCATAGATGTCTATGGGGCCAGTAACCACTTAACACCAGGTGGGCTGTGAACTCGTCCACCCATCTAAGCAATAAAAAAAGAAAATAAAATAATAATAATTGGATTTTTTGTTTTGGGTATGATATTATTTATAGATAAATCTGACATAATAAAAAAGTACATTTACCACCAGATGTTCTATTTACAGTATTTTCCACGTTATGTTCGATTATAGGTGAGTATTTTAATTTCTATGTTTAAATATAATAATTTAGTATATTAATTGAGACGGTATTTTCAGTCTATTTCATGGAAACTAACTTTAAATTTTCATTGGGGTATGTGAACAATGATATCAATAATGAATTAAGCACGTTCTCTGTCTGGCTTCAAATGCTTAGAATTTTCTATTTATCAAGCATTTTTAATTTTAGTAGTTACTATTATTATCAAGAACGAAAAAGAATTACAAAGCTGATAAAATGTCCAAGAGTTTTGGAAACAATGATTTTTAGTGAAGCTACAGCGACATTCCAGGTGTCGTATTTTTAAATTTGGGAGACATAAACAAAACTTTATCTGACAATGAAGCTTATGAGAAGCTGAGAGTGCGCGTTTGGAACGGTATGGACATGTGATGAGACGAAATGAAAATGAGGTTGGTAAGAAAATGTTAACTATGAATGTGGAAGGATATAGAGGAAGGGGTAGACCTAAGAAGAAATGGATGGATTGCGTGAAAGACGATATGGGTAAGAGGGCAGTGAGCGAAGAAATGGTATATGATAGAAGAGTATGGAAGGAGAAAACATGTTGCACCGACCCCAGATAACTGGGAGAAGGGCAGGATAATGATGATGATGAAGCCTATGACAATTTCATCGAATTCTGACAAACCGCTTGGGTATGTGAGTTTTAGGATAACATTCAGGACTATCGTAAGTGTGTGTAAGTATATTAGTATGTAGTAAGTATGTATTTTGGTATATATTATATTATGTAAACGGTATATATCTGTTTATTATATGTATATATTTTCTATAATAATGTATTGTCTATGGTACACCGCAACATATCTGCTATATTTTTATATTTTACAGAATTTCTGTAAATTAAGCGGTTGGCTGGAAGAGATCGCTTTTAGCGATAAGACCGCCTATTGTACATATGTGCTTTTTGACTGTTTTTTTGAATGTAAATTGTGTTGGTGTGCAATAGAGTGTATTCTCTCTCTCTCGCTCTCTCTATCGTAAGATTTAAGTAGACCACTCTTTACGCGTAATACGTAATATGGACAAGCGGTGAATAGTTATTAGGCGAGGGACGCATTCGATGAAATTACTCGATTAGTTAACATTACGCGTTCACAGAGCGTGCAGCAGGAACGTGCCTACGGTTGACATCCCTTGATTGTATGACAATGACATAACTTGCTTAGCAACTATACAACAAAGGTTCAACGACATTTCGATCAATACTGGTACTAGTAAACTATTATGAAGCAATTATCCAAAACGATTTTTTTCTAACTTCACCACCAGCAGCCTTGAAGGGCTATTTCATATTAACTGGTAGGCGCGCTCACGGGGCTCAGCCTGAGAGACGTTACTAACAACTGCCCTAGCAGGGGCAGTGGTTCGCTGAATTTACCGCCGGATCAAAATCGTGACCCACTGAGAAGATCCGGCGAGAAACTAAGTGTCTGTAAGCGAGTTAAGTTCCACATCAAACTCTTCGCATCCAAAGATTCGACGAGAACGACAACGATTTACGACACTAAAGATTTTTTCCAAATTAACAGATACCATTACAAAATATATTAGTTTCTACTATCTGAGAACCTTATCAAATGACTTTTTTTTAGATTGTATTGCTAGAATCAGTTTGTTCATTGCTATCTAATGTAAATGAGTCTACCGCCCAATACTAGCCCCTCTATTAACCCCTCTACTAGCTACAATGATTCTTATACTATCCTTTGTTGTTTATGAGCATCTCCAATATCAGGAGCACATCCAAGTTGCGGCCTATCTAGAGTATTGCGGCGGAAACCGAGTTATTTTTCTACAACGGTAGTACGGAACGAAATCGTAGGCAGCGGCTTGGCTCTACCCCTGGCAATGCTGACGTCCCCGAGCGACGGTAACCGCTCACCATTAGGTGGACCGTATGCTCGTCTGCCTACATTGGCAATAAAAAAAAGATAGTAGTAGCTGGCTTATTCAAGACCAAAATATTACCCAAATTAAATTGTCTGTACACTGTGACAGAGCTTAAGTCGTTCGTGGCTATATGTAAATATAAAATGTTGCAATTTTTTGCATATATACGTACATATCTCTAGAATTTATAAATTTCATTCAGCTCTCACTTAACAGAAACATCCTATCCAACAAATCATAATTGCTTCTGGAATAGGATTGGATAGATGTTCATCAAACATGGCAAACTAACGACTATGACATAAGGATAGACTACCGCGAATCATTCGATAACAATTTCATATTTATTATTGTAACGAGATTTGAAAACAAAGAAAAGAAGATCTCATTTAATTTAAAAGTAGTCGTATTTCGTGCAGCATCGCGTTGCGTAAAGACTGTGTAACAATAAGAATGCCAAATACCAAAGTTCACGTCACATAAAGCCGTGAACGAAGAAGACCGCAAAAAAAACAAAATATTTTTAAAAAAATTAAAACGAAGAGACAATGAGCAAACTCAGTTGGCGGAATGCAAAACGATATTGAATAAATGGAAAAAATCAACGAACCGACATCGGCTAGCGATGCGAGCTCGCAGTAGCCCAAACTTGAAGCCGCCATGTAATTTATCTGGTAACTAAGTGTCGAGAATAAAAGAATTGTCACGTCACGTGCGACAAAGCTCAGAGCCACGGGAAATATATACTAAAGCCGTATCTCAAGCGGAGGGCTTGCGGCGATTGACAAAAAGAGTTTTATTTAGTGTAGCGATAAGTATGGGACAACGGATGTCTGAAGGGTCGATAGCCCTAACTACTAGTCCGTACGGCATCAGATAAGCTCGGAAACGTCTTCGGGCGTATAAGTAAAGGAAACGGGATCGCTCGAGATGTAATTATTATTGTGACTACCGCCTCCGATAAACTAACTGCGAATCTTAATTAACACGAAGCCGAACAGCTACCGTAAATCGCTATAAAAGTAAACTCAAACGGCTCACTTAAAAGCGCGTTCCGACGACTTCAAATAAACATGTCCGATTGACATGCTTAATGGTTAAAAACGGCAATATTTAGAATTCAATTAAGAATTAAACTGTTGGGGCGCGCGGTGCATCTCGGGTAAAACGCGGCTAATAGCCTTTTGGAGTGCTATAGGGAACAGCAGGAAGCCATGCGCCGTTGAGAAAGCCGCATGGCTCTGTGGGAGCAGGTAACCTTATTATTTACCCATCCAATTTAAAACTGGAAAACTTTAGGAACAAAATTGACTTGATTAAAGCCGCTACAAGTGATGTGCTGTATTGTTCTTTAAGGTATTTCTTTCCTTTTTTTTTATAGAATGCGGTAAATTTCGAATTGCCAGTAGATAAAATTGGTAAAAATATCATTACCTATATACCAAATCTTGAGGGAGAACAAACAAAATTGTTTGACGTCAAGCAAAGAGATATCGATTATGCGGCTGAATAGACAGTATTCTCAATAAAGGACATTATTCGGTATTGTGTAAGTTGATACTATTTTACGACTTACGAAGCCATACGAACAGTCTTAGGTGTATGTATTTCCACGAAGCGCAGACTTTACGGTAAATCAGATATGAAGTGTACCGTAACCAATACAATGAAAATACACCAAAGACATCGTAGAAATAGCGAAGTGAATTTATTATTGAACATATATTATAGAATTCCTCCAAAATTGTAACATTTAAATTTTAAAACGAAATATCCATTAAAATGTGTATAGGACGTCAATTTGTAAACGGATCACGCATAAATTCGTCCCGAAGACAAGACATCTCGGACCACGATTGTTTGCGACATTTCAATAAAATTTACGATTGTGACTTAAATGACGCGTTCGTGTCCGATGAACAAAAAACTCTTCCAACACGTTTTCTTTTATTTTCAACGTGTGCTGCGTTCGTTAAAATATCTTGAGCACGATTATAAAAATGTAAGTTCATTGCGTGACCAATAAAATGTGATATGAATTCATGCTTTTAAACAAACATATCAAATTTTATAGACTTGTTACGTATTTCAAATGGGTCGTAACGAATATAGTTTCGAAATCGGCGAAAACATCTAAAATACGTTTAGTTTTTAATGGCATTTTAATAATTTTTATATATTTATTAGCTATGCTTATTTTTGGATTAAAAATGCATCACACTGTGTACTTAACTATATTGTTACGTCCCATTTGAAATACCTAATAAGTCTATAAAATTTGATATGTTTGTTTAAAAACATGAATTCATATATGAACACTTTACCTTACATCAAAAATTCAACATCAAAATTTAGCGTCATCAATACACATAATGCTATATTATATCTCAAATGTAAGAAAACCATAACAGATACGTACACAATAAACTAACGGAAACAAGAAATCAAAATCAAAGAGAACCCCAAAATTTCATATCCAAAATTAGCTGCGTAATGTGTGAGAAGACGTGGCCAAATGCACGGAACATTGATATGTGTTATTGGCTGTGACGTGCGAGTGTCTTCTGCAGACGTTATCCACCCCACTGGTATTTCTGTCCGCGCACCGATATTTGTCCTCTAATCGTTAATGTTTACGCAGATGACTCGAAACTTTAAAATTAGGCTCTGATTTAAGAGCATCCATAAAAGAATTTATTAACGACACGAAATCCGGAGAAATCAAGGCGTAAAAATGCTGCCCGTAAATTCGAATCACTTTTGAGTTAGTACCGCGTAAATGTTACATTTATTACTTTAACAAAAATAAGCTTTATAATTTTATTAAATGTAGTTGATTCAGACGCAGGATAGTTGCGCAAATGTGTGAACATCAAAGAGTTATGGTTTAAATAAAAAAATGGAAAAAACGGCAATCTTTTTAGAAAGGTAGTAGGCAGCGGCTTGGCATTGCTGAAGTCCATGGGCGGCGGTAACCACTCACCATCAGGGGTAGGCCGTATGCTCGTCTGCCTAGAAAGGCAATAAAAAAAAAATAAAAAAAAAAGGGTAATAAGAAACGCTTCATATAATATGTTACTGGGCATGGCTGTCAGGTGGCTTATTACGTCAGTACTATCAAATGACAATGCGAAATCTCTTCTCTACGACAACATACTTTGATGCCGCTTGATCAAAAAATCAAAATAGACCATGCCGATCTGTTTTTAGTGTTCACCGGAGTCAGCACACCACCAGATAGCATATTGAAAATTTTGCTACCCATCTAGAGTTCGTCTAAATTATACGTATTGTAATAAAAACTGCTTTACATTTTCAATAAAGAGCAATTAATTGGATCGCGGTAGTAATAAACAGTATACCTAGCCATAGCTATTCCCCTGCTACTAGTAAAACTTCATCTCTAATCAGTAGAGGCCGCCAGACAATCTCACGATCCCCCTAATAATCACCAATCATTGTACTCCATCGAACCCATAGACATCCCAACGTGCTCACTTCGACGAAGTCTCAATTGAATTGGGATACTCGTTATCGTATACCACTACCAAAACAAATGCTTATGAGAATTGAAATGAGGATGCTTAGATACACAAACAGATCCCGGTAACGATTGAATTAATCACGATCAAATCCATAAAGCTGAACTTTAATTTCCTAATTTTGATACTTTAAACATAAATGAGTGACACAGTCAAGCGCGGTTGGTACTATTATTTTAGAAATGTATGAAACGTACACTTGTTGAAGCATTGACGGTACTATGACTCAAACTTTCCTAAAGTACCAATAAGAATAATTGTGAACTTCTAATAAATCGAATAAATCTGGTACGATTAATGCGAACGCGTCGATTTGAAACACAAACATTCATGTTTATATACTTGATTACATAAAAATATAAAGATAATCCAATAACAGTTATTACACCTAGATATTTATATCGACTAGCTGTCCCGGTAGACTTCGTAGTGCCTCAATCGATAAATCAAAGACCTAAACTTTTGTATGAAATAAAATTAAAACAAATAAAAGGAATCCGTCCGACGGGGGACACATCAAAGGAAAAACAAAATTGTTATTTTTATTTAATTCCGAAATTTTCATATTTTCTGGACTTTCACAAACAATTGAAGACCAAAATTAGCCAAATCGGTCCAACCGTTCTCGAGTTTTAGCGAGACTAACGAACAGCAATTTGTTTTTATATATATGTTACCGGAAATGTATGAAATCAAGGAATTGTATACAAATCCTAGGAAATGTGTACAATTCCGATACTATTTAGGAAATGTATAAAATATTGTTTGAAAAACTATTTAATGTATAGATATCCTAGGAAATGTATAAATTTCCTCGGAATTGTATATAATTCCAATATCGTATTAGGAAATGTATAAAGTAAATGCTTTCTGTAATAAAACACGTTGTTAATTATATTTTTTTGTCATACCGTAAAATAATAATAATATATTCATATTATCTTACTAATTAAAACTTCTAAAATTAACTATCTATTAACTTTTAACGTATCACAAAATCAACTTATATTTATTCTTATAAAATCAAATTTTCATTTGGCAAGTAATCAGTCTGGTAATTAAGTAATTATAAATGTCAAAGTATAAAAGTAAATCTTTATATTATATTACTTTGTCAGTCCATATAGCTATTTATTTTTGCAGGGTAAGCTCGAATGGCATTTGGAAGTACATAATACTTTATTTTTAAAACACAGACATCTTGATGTAGCACAGTTTTTCTTGCAAAGGCACTTCTTAAATCCCTGGCAGGTTCCAGTGGATTGCAAGTTGGCAACGGACCGTAGTGCAAGACTCGTCCCGCTGTCCCCGCGTACCCACCAATATCTTAAATGTTTTACATTTCCGATTGCTATTTAGGAAATGTATAGATTTCCTAGGAAATGTGTAATGTGTAAGTATAATATAATTTATTTCACACATTTCCGTGCGATTTTAGGAATTACATACATTTCCTAGGAATTGTATACAATGACGGATTACATACATTTCCGGTAACATATATACAGAGATGAAAACCATTTAAACAGCGAAACTATTTAAATCTTAAATGCATTACAAGAGTTCAAACACACGTCACTACGGCTTACTAGTTTGAAAAATAAAAAAACGCTCTAAGCTCCCAACGTTTCAAATAAAAACACTGCAAGGGAGCATATTTCATTATTTTTTTTGCTTAAAACAACAGGGTGCCTTCAGTTTTTATACGTAGAATGCGTAAGTTCAGTCCCAGCCCACGCGTTCTCTGATCGCTTCACACTTTAAGCGGCAGTACGGTAGTAATATTTATCTACGTACTTATGCTATTTTAGAAACTTCACGAAGAAATCTATGATACTTAAGAAGTGCAAGGGAAAAATGTTTACTTTGCACGAATAATCAATTATTGTAAACGGCTTGTAAAGTGATGGTCTGAATTTTAAAATATATGTATTTACTTACATGGCTTTTTTTATTGCTTAGATGGGTGGACGAACTCACAGCCCACCTGGTGTTCAGTGGTTACTGGAGCACATAGACATCTCCGACGTAAATGCGCCACCTACCTTCAGATATAAGTTCTAAGGTCTCAGTATAGTTACAACGGCTGCTCCCCCAAGTATAAACAGGTGAAATTGCTTACAAATTTTCAAAGTGATTCAGCATTATGTTTTGCGTTACGTTTTAACTTACATTCGAGTAGCAATTGATGCAGCAGTGACATATTAATGAAATAGGACACAAAAAAAGTTTTATTTAATTAATTTAGCTCCATAATCAAACTTATCGGATGGTCTGAATTTGATTTCATTCGCTTTAGACATCATACATTAAATGTCCAAAATTCTCCTTAGAAACTAACTATATTGCTTAACCACTGAATAAATAAGCTGTAATAAACGACAATCTTTACCATCTGTGACATACTCGTGCCTTGTATCGACACCTCTAGGAATTTTGATCGTCGTATTATAGATTTGAGCTTAAGATAAAAGCGCGGTCCCCATCCGTTTCGTACAAAATATTTGGGAAGATCCAAAGATGCGTTTTTATGGGTTTTAAAAGATTAATGCTCAGATAAAAGTTTCGGGACCGCTCTGCTAGAGGAATTTAAGGGACACTATAAATTGCGATACCTTCATCTTTGATCAAGAGTAATGGTTGTTTTTTTTAAGTTACGCTCGTAAAAATTACAGGGTGGATCATTATGCTCTTCTTTCTATAACGCAATCGTTTTGGAACAAAATACTTAAATCGTCCAAACAAAAAACGATTCCCCCTACTTTGCCCCACCCCACGACAAAGTGCCGCCATATGTTAGCAAGCGCGTACGCAAAACTGTAACTCCGCCCAACGCTGACAACCTAATGAACTTTGTTAAGTAGCGGACTTCATTTCATTCGTTCAAGCAAAAACGGCCACGCGTTCTTTTTCTACTAAATAAAATGATTCATTGTAACGGCTTCTCAATCAAAAATATTAACATTAAATTGTTTCCGTCCCAAATCAGCGCTTCTCAGAACTGATCAGATACTGGTTTTGCATAAAACTGGATATAAATTTGAGTATTCTGTACATTAAGCTATGCTGAAACATTGGTCAAAGTTATTAGTCGTTCGGGCGTCCAGTTTCGGAATTAAATTTACGAGCATTAAAACTATCTCTATTTCATCACGGTCTACAGGGTTTTGCTTAAGCCTTTACAGAAGGCAGATGCTTTTAATCGAATCCCAATCAACTTTAAAACTACATTAAATAGTTTACGGAATCATTAAAACGCAATCAAAACTGCCGCCGGACTCACGAGACGAACGGCCAATAAAATATTTCATAATATCCTATCTTAAACAGCCGTGCCGTTTTGTTTATCTTCGTTTACGAGTGATCGTAACTCACAATGCTTATACCAATAACTAAAGGAAAACGACCCCGGCACTTGATGTCCGGTACTGTCGACTTTAATTATTACAAGCGTGACCATCTAAAAGATCGTTCCTAACAGCAATTTATAAGTTTTATTTTATTTTTATAGATGAGCGCATGAGTAACATAGTCTTTTTGGAGATCTGTTCTGATTGGTGCTCATAGACATCACGACATTAATGTCGTTGCTCAGCTTGAGACATGAGGTCAAAGTCTCAATTGTATATCATAACATAATGCAGGACTACTTAGCGTTAGAAACATGTAAGATGGTATACATATCTGCCGCGTATTATGTATATTTATTTATTATTATTATTTATTATTATTGAAGCTTCAGTTAAACTCTAAATAATCATTTATACTTGATACATTATCCTGGTCGGTGTATTCATAATCAAGCGTTTGTATCGAGAACTATTTTTATAATTAACTATATGGCTTCGAGTGACTTCCAGAATGAAGGAACAATTTGATTTATTAAAAGCAAACCCGCATTTATTTTGCGCGACGGATGGTTGGTGGGGAAAGCTGTGAACCCGCATGCTGGATCCTGCCTATTTCTGCCTCAAAGTGGAAGGAACGCGTTGGAGTTTAATAAATGGGACAGACATTGTTCCATAACTTTTACGTTTCGACCTCATAATTCTCTTAAGGTATATTATAGCAATTTGTAAAATAAATACAGGATTATACAGCTAGTCCTTTCAAACAATTGTTTTTAATTCAAGAATAAACCGAATAAGTTCAAATAACAGGGCATAAATTCCGATAACATCAAAACAACGCACTCGCGTTCGATACGGAATTGCCCATCGATAAGCGAGTACAACGAACCATTAGATCGTCCGTACGTACGGTTGATTGATTATAAACACAGATAAAGTAGAAACGACCATTAATTTCTTATTTAACGAATACCCAAACAACGTAGGCGTTGGTTGACGAAGAAACGGGTAACGTCAAAAATTGGACGGCGACACAATGGTTGTTGGGGATTAAAAGCGAAACGCTGTAGTGGTAGCGGACACATCATTTATCAGAACAAGTCGATGTTTTCCGTGCGCTTTAACGCCCAACGGTTCTCAGTCGTAAATAACTTTTTTTTTTGCTAAACTCAATAGATATTCAACTTTAGAATTACCTATGCGAAAAAAAACATTTTTCAAATCTTCCGGGATACTTGGTCGAGGATATCAGTAAATATTAGTCATTACACTTTTACCTTACGTTTCTGATGTAGTGTTCACTGGTGGTAGGACTTCGTATGAGTCCGCACGGGTAGGTACCACCATCCCGCCTATTTCTGCCGTGAAGCAGTAATGCGTTTCGGCTTGAAGGGTGGGGTAGTCCTTGTAACTATACTGAGACCTTAGAACTTATATCTCAAGGTGGGTGGCGCATTTACGTTGTAGATGTCTATGGGCTCCAGTAACCACTTAACACCAGGTGGGCGGTGAGCTCGTCCAACCACCTAAGCAATAAAAAAAAAGTATGTAACAAAATATTTTATAATAAATTCAGTAGTTGCACTCAATGAAAATTAACACGGCAACGTGGTCTATGTCCCTTACTTTTTTAAGCATTTCATCACTCACACCCTTACTTAACTTAAATATTGATTAAGGTCCAATTGTATTTCAAATTATTTTTAAACGACATGAAATTTATATTCCTCTGTCAATTGAGTAAGTCGGTCTACAAATCCATCTTGAAACAGATTCGATCTGAATTTCCTACTTAATTTAGCCTGAAGCTAGCTTTATCGCCAGATCGCGTGACAAGAGCTCTTTCATCAATGTTTCGACTAACGGAACGTCATGTTATTTCCAGTAATTATGTGTTTCTTGTATTGTCACATAGCACTCGCTTATTACAGTGTTATCTATGCGTTTACATAAACATAAAATGTGTATTTATAGCTGGTATCAAAAAATTGTGAGGCATTGCGGGAAGTCTAGCAGATGTGAAAAATTCATATTGTTGTGTACAAATATAGATGCATAAACGGATAGCTTACGACAGGTAACTCATGTGGCATAATAAAAATGTTTGCAGTATTATGTAATAAATTATTATGTATCTAATATAAAATATTTTAAATTCCTACGCAGTCAGTTACAAATGGCGACGCGTCGCTACACCGGACACGCTCTACTACTTAAATACTGTATACATATGAGTCGACTATTATCAAAGGCGGCAATCTGACTTTTGGACAATGATTGGTAAATCAGAAAAACGAATTATTGACTTTGTATTCCATTGGCAGTCACAAAACTCTTCGGAACGACATCTTAGATAAATAACAGGTTAAGTATTAACCTTTATTTAATGCAGGTTTTGAACCGTATTCTTTGAAGGAGACGATTATATTCAAATAAATCTGTATTGACATATCAATAATTTTTTTTTGTCCAAATGTACAGATTGCCGCCTTTGATAATAGACGACTCATATATGGACATACATATTTGTATAATGTATTATTTTATTCACATCAAAATAAAGATTCGCCTAGTAAAACTGTAGCGCAAACTGAGTTGCTCTATAAAGAGAAACAATATTTAAAGCTATAGCTTCACCAGTTTTTATGTTTTTTTTTTTTTGTATTTCAATAATCAAAAATGATTTAATATTTCTAATGTTTTTTTCTCTAATGCTTAAATATTCAAAATACCGTTTATGTCACCTGTATATCATTATAACCTCTTTTAAGATATATGTCATAAACCATATAGAGGTTACATATATTATTATATTATCATACAGTGCCGACGCGTCACCACGCCAGCAATCGGCTTTACGTGCGGCTATAGACCTCAAAAACACGCTTGAATCAATATAGAAAACATGCAAAAATTACTTTTTAAGAAGTAAAATAAAAAAAATCCTTTGCACGTATTAACTTTAAAAATTAAGATGTGCATGTTCAACGTTCTAAGGTATGACGGCCACTAATATTCCCACATAGATTTATGATTTCAAAAATTTTTTATTTTATTTTATTGCCTAGATGTGTGGACGAGCTCACAGTCCACCTGGTGTTAAGTGGTTACTGGAACCCATAGACATCTACAACGTAAATGCGCCACACACCTTGAGATATAAGTTCTAAGGTCTCTGTATAGTTACAACGGCTGCCCTACCCTTCAAACCGAAACGCATTACTGCTTCACGGCAGAAATAGGCGGGGTGGTGGTACCTACCCGTTCGGACTCACAAGAGGTCCTACCACCAGAAATAGATTTGTTGCTTTCGAAAATTACGTTGTATGCAAGTTTAAGAAAAAAAAATCCACACGAATACCCATAAATATATAAGTACAATAACAAAGAAGTCAAGTAGATTCGTTCGAAACGATACGTATCAAATTGTTACATGAATCCTATAACTTCACACTAAAGACGATTGTAAGATCAGCTTATTGCCACCAAACAAATAAATTCTTTATAAGTTATCTACATCTTTAAGAGAAACCCGAAACCGTAAACATGCACGATGAACATACAGTATTAACTATTCATTCGGTGTCTCTAAGGTATATATTGAACAAAAGACGGGCTCAGCATCCGACTACACTATTTCTCACTACATCGGTGCGATGTAATCAGAGAAGACGACGTGTCGCGTTTATTTATGTATGAACGGGGCGCGGGCGAGGGTGGGCCAAACGCGCTGGATACAAACAGAATAATATTGATGACACCGCTCTACGAGGGGTCATGAATCATTAATCGTCTGCTCTCCTGTACGGCTCTATTACGACTGCCTTGCTGGATAAGCCACCCTTCACGAGGTAAGGCCTTAAAGGCGCGGTTAACGCGATCCCTTTGCCTTTTTCGCGTACTAACGCGATAAGCACGGAGATCCTTTAGTTTTTTACTGTCGTATGCGGGCAGAACATATCATGGCCACGGCGGGATGCAGTTACCGGAACCCTTAGACTTTATAGATATACAATAAGATCGACACATAAAGTCAAAGTTTAAATTTTTATCGAATTACCTTGATCATCGAATCATCCATGACCGAATCGCTGCGGTAGCTAAGTAATTTTTTTTTTTTTTTTTTTTTTTTATTGCTTAGATGAGTGGACGAGCTCACAGCCCACCTGGTGTTAAGTGGTTACTGGAGCCCATAGACATCTACAACGTAAATGCGCCACCCACCTTGAGATATAAGTTCTAAGGTCTCAATTATAGTTACAACGGCTGCCCCACCCTTCAAACCGAAACGCATTACTGCTTCACGGCAGAAATAGGCAGGGTGGTGGTACCTACCCGTGCGGACTCACAAGAGGTCCTACCACCAGTAAAAAAGTAAGCTTGAGACCTAACAAAAATATTGTTTTATCTGTAAGAATTACGATTTGCATTGACAAAACTTTTTTTTACACTACAGTTTTACTTGACGAAGAAAATTAACTTTACCATTAACTGAACTTGTGATGTTTTAATCATAGTCACTATAATGCGGTTCGTGTTCAATAATTCCGGGATTCCGTGCTAAGAATGTCATTGTGAATCTGAATCCCTTATTTGGTTGGATGCCTGCACCGCATCAATACGTGATTGGATCACCGTTCGATATTAAACCGTAGCTTTTTACGATTGCGCAAACTGCTTTTGAAATGACCGTACAAAAGAAACATAAATAATTTACGGAAACAAAAAATAAAATAAAAGGCAATTTAAGTTAATTCAGTAAGCAGCGGACATGGCTACTTCCAAATGAACTCAAACGTAACAAAAACGAAAACAAATCGTGGACAAAAACGCAGGTCATTTCGGCTTTGACTTTCTCGTTTATTTTTTCTAAGCGCTGCGTGGCCGAGGACGTGCATCCGAAACCTTGAGTTTTTTGTTTTTTTTTTTTTTAAACAGATTTTTGGTCGAACAACAAATTCTGTTCTACCTCTTGTGCATGGCTGAGCAACGATAAAATAATAACGCTCAGAGACGAGTGGCCGCTTCCAAAAGGGACCGTAAGAGAAGGCCGGAACGCTCCTAAATTTCTAATAGAGATTTTATTTCGCTTTGCTTTTTATGGACTCCTTTTTGCAATGTCTCAAGGTGAAATCGCAATTATTCTTTTTGTGAATACAGTTTTCGAAGAATTTTATGAGGACTCTACTATGTAAAGTTGTTATTAAATTCACAAAATGTAGCAACAGAATACTTTGTTTTAAACCATTGAATATGAGTCAATATTCCGCTGATTATTTACTTTTAATGGTGATCTAAGGAAATATGTTTTCGATTGAATTTCTGTAAGTAGATTTTGTTGAAGATATTTTAGTATTTTATAATAATTGCTATACATAAATGTATTATCGTAACGATAATATAAGGGGTTAAAGTATGAAATTGCCGATTTGTACCGAAAACTCGGAATTCGGTTTTTTGTTCATTTAACATATTTATTTAATCAAAATATCTACCATTCCTATTGCTGCCATCTAATGGGTAGGTCATTTATGCCTTTCCGATAGAACTCTGGTGATCTAGACTCTACAAACTGTGTGAAAGCATTTTGTACTGCCTCCTGGGAAGAAAACTTTTTATTGCGCAAGCCTTGCGGCTTGCTGTTGCGGCGTTTGATCTGGCGTCAGCTATTGCATTTTTCGCTTACGGTTATCGTAAAGAATCTACTTTTCATCACATGTCACAATTCGATCCAATATTCCTTCATTTCTGTATCGATTCAACAAGGCAAGCGGTAGGCAGCGGCTTGGCTCTGCCCCTGGCATTGCTGAAGTCCATGGGCGACGGTAACCACTCACCATCAGGTGGGCCGTATGCTCGTCTGCCTACAAGGGCAATAAAAGTTTCAACACGCATTTCTTTCTGCAGATCAGTCAAGTCATGAGGCACCCATTTTTCATATTTTATGTTATTTTATTGATTTGACGCAAATGATTCAATATTGTTGGTAGGGTAACGTTAAACCATGCCGCTAATTCCTGGATAGTTTGGCTCGGATCGGCTTCCACCATCTCTTTCAATTCATTGTTATTCACATGTGTGGGCGGTCTTCCACGTGGTTCGTTCTTCAAATCAAAATTTCCATCCCGAATGCGTTTGAACCAAAATCGCTTGGTGCGTTCATTAGCAGTCCCCTCTCCAAACGCAATATTGATATTGCGAGCTACTTCTGCAGCATTAGTTCCGCGTCGGAACTCGTATTCAAAAATCACTAGAATTTTCGAAGTATCCATCTTTCTTGTCTAAGCTGAATAAAAAAAACAACTGAAAGTCGATAATCGAATGTTGCACATTTTTTAAAAGTAGGAACCTCATGAATTCTTTTAAAAGAGGAACCATTTGAAAAACATTTCACTCATAAGTCTCAAACCATGAAGGTTCTATGTCAATTCGAAGTACCTATTATAATAAAACAGCAATTTCATACTTTAACCCTATTATTAGTAGTTTTTTTAATAGTTTGATAATTTGAATAAAGTTTTTTGTTTATTAAAACAAAGTATATTGGGCTTAAAGTGTAATTTAAATTCAAATCACGTGTCTTTTTATAATTTTCCCCGCATTTAAGTATTTTAAACGAGTCAAATAAAGAGCGGCACACAAGATTTACATGACAAACCAACTTACATGCCTTAAATGTAGTCATAGCCATATCTACATCTTAGCACTAAGACCCTCTTTAAAATTCATCACATGTCCTCGGTCTTAGTTGACATCACAGAGGCACGCTTCCAAGATAAAAGGTAACCAAAAAACTTAAAAGTCTTGTAAAAACACTGGAAATACGGTTTAAAAGGTCCACGGTTTGAAATACAATAGAAGAGGATCTGTGACCAGCACGGCATGTAAATGACAATTTACTTTTTTGTTTTAAAGTTTATATACCTACCCTAAAATTTACAAAATGTTGACTTAACTTTTGTCAGTTATTTTAAATTTGTTAGTTTAGTTTCATTATAAGCCGCCATTTTTTATTATACCAACATTTGAGGCAAAGGTTTTGCTATCTGCTATTTGAATAAATCAAAGAAATTATCTAGTTTTTTTGTTGTTGCTTAGATAGGTGGACGAGCTCACAGCCCACCTGGTGTTAAGTGGTTACTGGACCTATAGACATCTACAACGTAAATGCGGCACCCAACTCGAGATATAAGTTCTACGGTCTCAGTATAGTTACAACGGCTACCCCACCCTTCGAACCGAAGCGCATTACTGCTTCATGAGTAGCATTTACCATTAATGTCAACAAAGCAGATGATCAAATTCCTATTACGTTCCACGAGTATTACAATATTTAGGACCATTACTTCTTTCTTCAGTACAGAATTTACTTGCTCTAGTTAAAGAATATGCAAGAATACTTTATTGAGACTTCGAACTTATATCTCCACAGAGGTTGCGGTAATTACGCTCTGCTGTCTATGGGCACTCGCTTTACCAGTAATGAAGTTACTATTTGGTGATTTGACCATCTGTGACTACGTATAGTTGAATAAATCGGCCCAATATTTGAGCTCCCACAATAACCGATAAGAGTTCGCTACGTTTCACGTTTTAAAAGAACTCTGATACTTCATATTTGTACACGAGGATTCTTTTTACCAAAACAAAGAACGAAATGGAAAGAAAACCCTAACTTCGGTAACCCTTTTTTTGGATTGAAATATGTTTTTTAATATATATTTTTTTATTCCGAACCTTGGTATTTAGTCACAATACAAAATCGGGCACTATCTGAAAAAAGATGGGATCTTTGTAACGAGCAACACAACTAAAACCGATTATTATCACGTATTAAAAATCCTTTTCGCCCACATTTTGGATAATTTGCGCATTTCCTCACGATACCCTAATAACGCGAACAAAGAAACAACTACCTATCCTTCCGCCCTTAGAAACATCACGCATATCCCTTCACAAACAAAATAAAAAATCGTAATACCGGTTCATTGTGGGCTTTGTCGCAGGTAGACGTCGGCTCGGACAAAAAATTGGACTAAGCGTGATCGCACTAAACAGTCTAAGGATCAGCAGATGCTGATATAACTACGAATAATGCCCATGATACGGCTGTCAATCAAAAATAAATCGTGCCTGATTTATTTGGCAATCTTTCATATTGTATATTTAAATAGTTACACGAACCAATAATTTTTGAATAAGGAAAATGTTTTTTGTTAAAGTGATTTGTAATAAAATCAAATAAATATTCAATAGTAAATTTCACAATGATTGTATTATTTGTTAGTTGCCTTAAAGTTACCAAATAGGTTTTCTAGTTGTAAATCGGTTTGAGTAAAATAATTGATTAATGTTGATTCAAACTTATGCTAGATGTATGTACCTTCAAAAAGCATCGGTATTCGATTAGCTAATTAAGACATAATTTATTATAATTATTTAATTGTATCAACTTTAATAAATGAATAAGTAGTTTATGATAAATGCAAAAGTACTTTCAGTTGTCTTTTTTTAAGGACATTTCACTGATGGCGTGTCGCAAATCCGCACTGTTGCTACCACCATTCTATCCTTTCCTGCACCAATTATAGTTGTTTCGAAATTATAAAAATGTAATGTAGGTTACACCTAAGGACTTATTTGGTATTCTATGTTGCATAAATATAATTAGAAACAGAGTTGGGAATGCAGTTGTTAAGGTATTAATATGTTGCAAGAATGAATGAATAGCCAATATCTAACATTCCAGCATAGAAATCAACTTAAGATTATAAGGTAATGTTGGTTAATGTTGTCGGTCAGGTTTCAACAAAAGTTCGGATTAAAGTGATTATAATCGTGAAAGGTAACCGCATATAATATGTTTGTTTCATAAATTACAATATATATATATATTAATTATTTGCGTTTTTCAATAGTTCCAGAATCATGTCGATTTCTTTGTTTTTTGTCTTTTATGAACTAAAAAAAACGAGTTCTGGTTTGAAAGATACAAATTGTCATTCAATTTAGACTTTGATCCCATGGCTTGAGGTCGATGCTACCCACCCATTTGCACTGTATCTATGAATGTTTGAAACATTAGACGGCTTATGGAAGTATATTATAGAGCACTATATAAGTTAATACCATAAAACACATTACTTACAAGACCCAAATTAAATTAAGATACATTAATACGTAACAGTAAAACAATTATTGGTAGCCAAATCTGTATCTAATGTATTAACAGAGTGATTTAATTAAAATTTATTGATATTGACTTATTTGAACAACATAATGATTTATGGTGTAATCTCTTACTTAGAAATGAAACAAATAAGTTTATTCCAATTTAAAAGGGATAGCCGATACAAATTACATTTATGGAGGCTC
Organism: Bombyx mandarina; assembly: GCF_030267445.1. Taxonomy (NCBI): domain Eukaryota; kingdom Metazoa; phylum Arthropoda; class Insecta; order Lepidoptera; family Bombycidae; genus Bombyx; species Bombyx mandarina. The sequence continues at coordinate 6,942,762 of NC_143224.1, read as the reverse complement.
AGACTCGATAACCAGCAGGCAACCTGTTTGGAATGGTCCAAATAAATAACACAACCAGTTTAGATAAATTCTATCTGTAAATATTGAACGATATAAATTGTGCTTATCTTTTTGGAGAGGTACGATCGACTTACATAATTGCATTTCCTATTCGAACAATTTCAGAGATACCCGTAATTGCTGTACTGGTTTATACAACTAAATTTTATTTGATTAATTTAGAAAGTGCATACATAATTTCCTGATATGTTCCTAAATCTTTGTTAGCTTATTTAAGCATATTTTATTATTTACTCTTATGCATATAAGATTTAGGAGGTCTCTAACTAGATTATAATTTGATCTTTAATGTATGAGTTTATATTTTTAAAAACTGATTTGATTTTAAAATGTTGATAATATTGTTATATTAGTTGAATTTTTTTGGAACGAAGTTCCTTATGGTACGCTGCAGAGGGGTACCGACGCTGAAATAGCCTCTCAAGGCTTAGTTAGGAAAAAAAAAGAGGGGTACACTAGCCGGGAAAAAACGTCCGTAACGTAAGATTTTTATTAGTAATGCACAAAGTGTACGACTTAACTTTGTAATAACGTACAAAAAATAACATATTTTTAATCATTCGTTGACCACGATCTCAGAGCGTTCGTTTGCGCAATACACTAACTCTTATGCAAACAACCATGAATGAAGTGTACCACAATAAGTTCGCACGTTACCGAATGACCGTGGGTTGTTGCGAAACCTCCATTTTCATTTTCTTTATACCTCGAATAGAACTTAAAATTAATATTTTTATAATAAGGAACTTCGTTCTTATCCGGTGTCCCACGACACCACACATTTATTTCAAGTTAATCAAAAATAACACGAGTAAACACCATCGCCCAGCCTATTTCTGCCGCGAGTGGGGCAGTCGGGCGGGGGGAGTCGTACGCGGGTCAGTCATTGTACTATAGAACTGAAACTCAGAACTCATGTCTTAAGCTGAGTGATGGAACTTATGTGAACAAACGAGCTCATGGTTGGCTTGTTGTTATGCGACTGAAACCCATTGACACCAAAACCTTAATGCCGTCACTCATCTTTAGAAATGAAGACTAAATTTCATTTGTATTTTATGACGGCTGTTCCATACTTCAAGCCGAAACGCATAGCAACCTCGCGAAGAATTAGGCATGATTGCGGCTCCTTTGAGTTCACTTTATATCCCCATACAGCCCACAGTCTACAGAGACCTTGGCTGGACCGATATCATTTAAGTCTTCCAATGGCCACTAACAATGTCTTCTAACGGGAATGTATGACTGCTTCGCGGTACGTAAGTAGGATGATGGATAAAATCCATGCGGGAATATAACATGCCCTATACTAAAAGTAAGTTGTATAGCGTACGTACATTTCAAGATTAGGTAAATCTTTTTTTTTTATATTTAGAATACAAAACAAAATACATTCTCAATATAATAGTATTATATTATAATATAATACTATTATATATATATAGTATTATATTATAATATAATACTATTATATATATATAATAGTATTATTATTAAATTATAATATAATACTATTATATATATATATAATAGTATTATATTATAATATTATAATACACAAGTACACAAGCAATATTTAAAAAACGTTAAAAACAGCACTCAATAATTTTGTTTTGAACCTTTATAAAAATATTATATTATAAGAAATAATAATAGAAAGAAAAACAATTTCCTTATACGTATTGCTAGAGAAACGGTATTAAAAGAGAAACGTCTTTCCAATATTTTTTCGCCGAATGTTCGAAAAAAACGGGCATTGTGCTTCTTCAGTAACGAAATAAAATTCATCTACAAAATAAATAGTGAACACATTTTTATGTATTAATAAATCGTCGTACTTTTCGTTAAAATCCTAACATATTTGATATAGTTTCGATCCTTTTTTTTTTAAGCTTAGACACGAACCTTTTTCAAAGTTTTATAATCTCACATAACAAACAAGTTAAATCAAACGTTAGTCGGCGATAAACACTGAATTCATAATAATAATTACTGAATTGGATTTTATAAATATGTAAATAACTTTGGTTTTTTCTTGAAATTGCAACGATTATACAGCCGTTTTAAATTAAGCCTACGTTGGTCTCAAAAAGCCCCCCTCCCCAATCACAGTGGAATATCTTTCTTTTATGTACTACTGTTTCGTATGACTTAAATGTAATTATATTTGTACTGACCAATCAACTGCTTAATTGGACGGTGTTTAGGCGTAATTACAATATAACAGTCATGTTTTACTGATTTGCCGTTTCGGTGACGATTTCCTACGAATAAAATGCAATCAGTTCATTCGAAACTCACCTTTTGTAAGCAAGTAGCTCTGCATTGTGCCACTCGTAATGGAGAAGACACCTCTTCTTCAGCGAACACTCCAATCCATGACATTACAAGTGATAATAAGGAGAAACTATACAAGAACATTTTGGCACACATTTTTCTTTGGTATCCCTCTTTATAATACAAGTTTTGTTTAAAATCTTCGTTTATTATATCCGTCACTTGAGTGTCAAAACGTAGGGCATTACGGATTCCCTATACTCGTTTATATTCCCTATTTATTTGTTCTTCGTCACGATAACATCATTAGTCCTCAAGTTTTTCCTGACACCAATAACTGTACTCCAAGTGTAACAAACTTTTCATATCAATGATAAATGTTTTTTTCAGCACAAAAACGATGATAAACGCACTTGAAAATAATTTTCACAGTTCGAATTGTTTCCGGCGAGTAAAAACCCGGGAGTCAACGCTCCGCCACCGCGGTCGAATGCGGACTAACCACCCCGCTTGAAGAAGCTCAGCTCCTCTCCCCTCCGTTAGTTAATTTTTATAGCCCTCTCGCTTACACATGGGAGCTTTACCTTGTCTCTTTCCTTCGCAGTACAAAGTACGCATTCATGTCTACTACTAAGTGTACCGCTCTATATCCACTCTACTACTGCATATACGGTGTTCTATCTCGTTTCATCTCGCGCGGTTTCGCGTTGTTTTTCCTTTGATGCAGTTTAACGGATGGGAATGTAGTGGTTATTGTTAGACAAAGACGGTGGTAGTAAAATTTTAGGGTTGTTCAAAAGGGGTGACAAAGAATCAAACTAATTCAGGGCCCGCGTTTTTATGGCAGCTTGGTGGTAAAAGTATCCCGCCTCTCTCGTTTGTTCGACTTTATGGGTCTAGCAGCACGAAGCGATATTACTTAATGGCTGTTCCATCATCAATTATTATGTTTTCCGAATTACAAAAGTCTTTATAGTTCATTAATTTTATAATAGATTATAAAAGTTCGTATAAAATTTAACGCAGAGACACTGAAATATTTTTCTGTGTTTATTCCACTATATTTATCTGTGGGATATTTTGATGCTTTTAAATTAAGTTAGTATCGAATTGAATATTTTTTTAAGTGTACCTACTCACATTGTGTGACTTATAACAATCTTGCTGAGAAACGCCCTTCCAAGACTGAGAAAAAGGATTAAAAAAGACCATAAGCATACGTTGTACGTGACAGCAAAAGTCTTCAGTCGCGGCATTTTTCGTTTTCTTCAGATACATTAGGCCCTTTCTATTCATCTTGCTGTCTTTAATCTTCCAGTCTGCAGCATGTCTGTCTAGACGGGTCCGACCGAACACGTAATTTGGATACGACAAAATCGAGATGTGAAGTTTTTTAATTCCTATTCTTATTATGTAATTGAGTAAGAAATTGCTGTGCGACTGTTTGGTGTTTTAATAGTAAAGTTCCATCTCTTGCTATAGGTATCAAAAGAGAGACTAAGGGATTAATTACTAAATAACGCCTACGCCGACGGAGTAGAGTTTATCCATACTACCTGGAGCCACTGCGTTAATCGACAGTGCGTTTCCAAAGATCTTTTATGCCACGTACCATCCAGCTTCGGAATGAGCTTTTTTTTCACTCTCGCATTGATATATGAAAGAACCTATATCTGGCCAGTTTGTTCCGTTGTAGTCATTCTTTCCAGTTTGCAGAATGCCACAGATAAGAGACTTCGATCGCGAATCTCAGAGCTGATCTAACCACGTGATTTATAAATAAATAAATAAATGGAACTGTCAATAATGTTTGACATTCCGTATATTGCTACAGGCTACAACAGCTAGCTCTCATCGCTCTTGAATTTTCACATGGGAAGTATGAAAATTTCACGATGTATTGGAACGCTGTGCTTAGTATTATTTCGCCTCTCGCACATGACATACGTACATACGTACCGCTGGACCATGACCACGCAAAATATATTAGAAAACGTGTAATGGAGTATTTAATAAAAAAATAATCCTCAGTTGCAATACGATAATACGAAATATGCTCAACATTGATGAAATTTATGTACACGCTTAAAACACATTCTGCACTCATAGCACTTTAGCAATTAGTCATTTAACTTTTTATTGCGGACAGTAAAATCTTCACCATCGCTCATTAGCATCAGCACTGTTACTAGTTCACCGAAGCCTAGACCACAAACCTTGTTTTAAGAATCAAATGTTTCTGTACCCAGGAAATACCGCGGAAGGAAGTTTATTCTATATTTGGAAGTAAGTCACGAAACCCATAGAACAAAGTATAGGTTGCTCAAAAAAAAAATTCTATGCATTCGTTTTTTTTTTCGTAGCTTCTAATTTGGTTGTATTATACAATATACAGATTAGAATCCAAAACTTAAAAAAATACGTAGGTACCAACAATAACCGAATAAAGATTCAAATGCGATATCTTAACCGTTGATCTAGATAGCACGGACAAAAACAATTAGTCATTTTGAAAGATCTGATGTAATTAATATTCGATATTGTCGTGGAACAAAAGCTTTTTACTGTCGTCAATATCTCAGCACTCAGCTTCGGCTCTCAATAAAAAAACTACTGCAAAATCACGAACCCTTATTTGCAACGTCTGGGCTTACAAGGCACAAACTCGTCTATATCGTTGACAAACTGACGACCGAATTCTGTAGTTTACAACCTGCCATGACAACCGCCGCATTGTCGATTGCTGGAAGGTACTGCGGTCTCATAAAACTGAGAATTCGATATCCGAAGGTCGTTTTCGGGCCGTGTACAGATAGATAGCAGTTTATTGAGATTAAGTGATTATAAATCATGTCTTTCTGTAGCACGCAAAATATATTTATGTCCGTTACATGTAATTTGGGTGTATTTGTTTTATGCTTTTTCTGATGTGTGCACTAAAGCTACCAAAGTTAAAAGACACCACAATGATAACTGTGCCGCCTACGGGAAAATCTCAGCCATACTGACTAACAGAAATACCGGTCATTTAAATATATGTTAGGGAGGAAAATAAAGAAAGTGAGATAGTACAAAAGATATGCATAGGATCACTGTAGGCTGATTTTGGTAAAGTAGGTATTCTAGTATCAGTAGCGTCAGAAAGCGAAACTCGCAAACACGAACGGAATGAATGTATTTGAAGTAAAAATGCAATACTCCGTTTTATCAAAACTGTCATGATTTATCATGGTTGGTTCGTGTTAGGCACAACGCAGATAATTTTTAATTTAAATTTTAAATTTAACTGTTACCTACTACCTTTTAAAATATTTGTTAGTGCAATATAATGCACAAATCAGTAATATGCATACTGTAGGCATACTGCAAAAATGAGTTTTTAAAAAACACATCTCGTCGATAGAACAAACTATGAATTTAATGTCATAAGAATATTTGTCAGCGTTTGTAGCGTGCACCTAAGAGCGTGCCACTAAATAAGATTACACTACATTCGAATTGAAAGATAACTAACTGTTGTTTTTTTCCTTCTCTCACTTCCTATGCACAAAACTAACGCCGAGGAGGAACCAGGACCGCAATCCTGCACTTCTCCATTGATTTTACGAGAACTGCGAAACTATGCGAGCCGACACTCTGTTACAATTAAAACTTTCATCGACTTTCATCGACAAAGTGCGATCTGTTCTTTTTTGGAACGAGGTTCCTTATGGGGCGATGCGGAGGGGTACCCTAACCGGGACAAAACGTCCGTAACGTAAGATTTTTATTAGTAATGCACACAGTGTACGACTTAACTTTGTAATAACGTACAAACAATAACATATTTTTATCATATATTTTTATAAATCATTGTGAATAAACTAAAGTTGATAACTTTGTAAAGTAGTTTTTATTTATGTTTATCAATAAAAAAATCATAATAAAAATGTATACCCGAATAATTATTTTCTTTATATCTCGAATATAACTTAAAACTAATATTTTTATAATAAGGAACTATGTTCCTATCCGGTGTCCCACGACACCACACGTCTTTTTTTACAACGTAGATGGGTGAACGAACTTTTAGCCCACCTGGTGAAAAGCGGGTACTAGAGCCGATAAGCATCATGAATACTGCCATGTATTTTGAAATATGCCGTCTATATTATTGTTCTTTAGTATGACTCATCCACCCTTCAAATAGGATGGTACAATTGCTATGTTACTTCATTATCAGCCTATATTGGTATTATGAGTTTAATCATTTTGTAATATTGATGACAGTTGACATTCTCCGAACTGTACACTATGCAATAACCTTATTCAAAATTGAAATTTAAAATTAAAAGTGTTACTTTTGATTTTTAAATATTTATTTTCAAATAGAGAATTATAGATTATTTTGAAACCTCTAAATATATAGTATATTTTATCAAAATCGTCTACACTCTGAGACCTAAATTCAATGCGATTCAACTAATTTTCTTTTAAACTTGCATAAGCTTCATCTTGCCTTGAAGTAAAAAGCAGACCATTCCAAAAATTTTAATCTAAGCCATCTCCAAGGCTTGCTATTCGACATCGTCATCATAATAATGCATACTTTCGTTTATTTCTTCAGACTCAGCATTTTTATTTTACCCGTTCTGTCCGCTATACTGGCGCAGATCATCATACTTTAGAGAACACAATAAAACTCTTATTATCATTCTTACAAAATTATTAAAAAAAATTTTTAACTTTCATTATCCAGTCAGATTTATATATGTAATTAATACGATTGTTTTATCACTTATTAAAATAAACACATTGAAGTAATGAATAGAACAAATTTTATTAAACTTGCAAGAAATCACAAATATAGTATGGTGAACTTGTTTTTTTTCCAAAATTTCAAAATTGTAATAAAAATATGTTTTGGTATTTTGTTACTGTTATGAGAAATTACGTTATGTTCATGGTTTTTTCCTACCTGAGTTCTTAAATTTTAATATAAAAAGATAATAAAATATATTAATAGTTCTGATTAATAAACATACTAGATTCGGAATAAATTTAAAAATTTATCTTCACTACAAAGTACAAAGAATATTTTTCTACGTCGCAGTACTCTATGCCTAGAAATGTACTGTTAAGAAGATGGAACTGTAACACCAAAGAAAGAACGGAACCATTTTTCTTTATTTAACTATTTTTATAACATTATTTTTGCAACGAAATGAGTTTTGCAGATCTTTTCGTAGCGGAGACGATCGAAAGCATTTAAATGAATTTTTCATCTGCTGAGACCTGTTTATGTCTTTAAAAGTTTTTACTTGGTTTTTTAATTATACAGTTTTGTAGTATATCTTTAATCTTTTAACAAGGTAGATAGAGAGAGAAGATACTTTGTACTAGACGAACTAAAGAACGAGTAGATACCATTTTGAGATTTGAATTTAAAGTTACGTCTTCAAATCGGAGCGTCAGATTATTTCTTGAAATAATAAATACAAAACACAATGGTACAAAAACAGATAGACTCACAGCTAGCTAAACCACCCACACTTAAACAAAAGCTTGGGAGATTTAGGTAAGAAATTATGAAGATATATTCTGATAATCGCCAAAGAAATTAATAGAACTTAAAATACGAAATATTTCGTAACTAATATTAATAAATTCTGAATCTAATTGCTTTTTACATATCTGACTTTTACAATAACTTATATACTTGCAAATAAAATCATTATAAATTTTACTTTAGGTTCAAGTTAATAATTTACAAAACAATCATTAGACCTGTCGTGCTGTATGGATCTGAACGTTGGGCGACGAAAGTAAAGCATGAAAGTGGAGTTCATGCAGCAGAGGTGCGAATGTTGAGATGAATGTGTGGTGTGACAAGAATGGACAAGATAAGGAATGTGTATATCAGAGGAAGTGTGAAAGTAGCCCCGGTGATTGACAAATTAAAGAGCGGACGGTTAGAGCGGTAGATATGATGCGCAGACAGGAGATGCATGTGACTAGGAGATGTATGGAAATGGAAGTGCAAGGTAGAGGGGAATAGGTTGACCGAAGAATGCATGGATGGACTGTGTGAATGACTATATGAGAGAGACAGGAGGGAGTGTGGAGATGACGGCTAATAAAAGAGAATGGAATAGAAAAATTTTGCTGTGCCGACCCCTCCGAGTGGATTAAGGTGGAGGTAAAGAAAGAAAAAAAAACAATACTTTAGTACCTTAGTTTACTTAAGTATTAGTGGATCGATTTGGTGTTAAGGATACTGAAGATCTTATACATCACGTGAGTCTACCGTGACCACCTGGAGATATTAGGTTGAAGTATCGGTTGTATTGTGTAACGGATGTCTCATCTATCTAACCCGAAGGCATGCTTGCGTCTTCGCTTAAATAGGAAGGATAGTTATACGACCTAACGACCTATCCTTATCCCTACGACCTTACGATACGCTCTACCACCAGTAATTCACCTATCTATAATCTTTACGTGTTTGAATTTGATTACATGTTATAATTAAAACTACTTCGCTCGCAGTCCGTGACCATGAAAACTGTTGAGTATTCGAAACATCAGAAATAATATAATGACAATAAAAAACACAAGATTAAACCGTAAAAGCAGTTTTAGCTCCGTCTACGACACGCGAAAACCGAAGAAAATACTTTAATACAGATTTTTATTAATTCATTCTGGAATTCACTCACGGAATCTTGATAGGTATGTGCGTGTTTTCCTAAAAGAAAATACTGCTACAGTACACAATACTAATAAACCGGACGAATTATTGATCAGACCTTTACGACAACAATTTAATGTTAGCAAAATTTTTAGTTTCCGTGAACATTCGATATCTATGAAGTGCCTGTTATTATTTGTTATAAATAAAATGACAAAATATATGAACGATCTTATTTATAATAACTTATAGAAGTTACATAAGACCGTTAAATAATAATAATAATAATAATAAAACATTTATTTCAGAAAAAAACCATAAAATAATAATAATACAATAGTCAGCACACAAATAGTTCAACAATACAAATAGAAAATGAACAATATACTAATTCAATTAATTAAATATACAAAGGAAATTAATTAGAAACACATAATTATATCAAGACAGTAGTAAGCACTCTATGTCAATATTAGCTATCATTATGTCAATCAGTCAATTAATTTGGAGAAAAAATAAAATAAAAAGAAAATCATACACATTTCATAATGAATACAATACTGTCATAATTTATAATCGTTCGATATTTGGCCAAATTGGCCAATAACAGTCTGATAAATCTGAAATAACCGAGAACATAAATTTAAACCTAATATAGTACGTATTAATATACCTAATATAATACCTAATATAATTGTTATCCAAGATGGCTGGTTTCGTCAACTAAATTGCAACAAATGAACAAAAGGTTCTCCTATTGATCTTAGCAATGAAGGTAAAAGCAGAGTAGATTTGAATAAAAACTATTAAATATCCAACAATTTGCAAAATTTCTAGAAAAAAAGCATGACTTAAGCATAATATTGAATTACAGAGAATACCTATCAGTAACAATTAGTTTTCATCTATTTTTCGAATATATGGAGTGCCTTAATAGTTTCTTTTCAGGATACAAAAGATCTAAGTCTCAAAGGGAATGATGAACTCACGTCGCTACTTTGATTATAACTTCTATTGTTTTGTAAAGTTAAAATGAACTATTGTCTATTGGGAAATACTGAAACTAGTACACCTAATTATATGTACTATTATATTATTATTGACGGCACGCTTCAGCGATTTATGAGTACCTCTGATGCTGTAATTTGAGGTTCGATTTTACTGATTTTTTTTATGACAAATTACATTATAGTACTCAATACACATATTTTAAGCAGAACATTCGTATAGCAACGAGGGTAAGCAATACAATATTAAAATTTGTGGGGACATTAAAACAGAAAAAGCCTTTACAAGAGTTACTCATAGATAATTGGTTAAGTTGAATTTATAGAAATACGATAATAATAAGACGGTCCAACTGTAACAAAGATTTAGCAAATATGTTAATGCCAAAAATCATTATATTTCACTTAGTATTATGAAGACCTAGTATATAAGTGGGAAGATCGATACTTTTTGGTTAATTCACACTGGCACACGAGTTTTATTTTAAAAGAAGAAAATATAAATGACAGATATAAGATTTACATAACGATGTTACGAATATGTATTTAGTATTTTTTTTTAAAATAAAAGATTTTTTTGTTTAACTAAATATCCACTAGATTTCGCCATACTATCCCACATATTTTATATACATTTATGACATCTGACGTATGTAACTTGAAGCTTCTAAAAGTTCATGGCGTACTAGAAAGGCTGATGATAATCAGCTGTTTTTCATCATCATCATCATTCTCCTGCCCTCCAGTCACCTGGGGTCAGCGCAACATGTTTTCTCCTTCCATACTCCCCTATCATATACCATTTCTTCGCTAACTCTAAGCAGGGATCTTACACATATCGTCTTTCACGCAATTCATCCATTTCTTCTTAGGTTTACCTCTTCCTCTATGTTCTTCTTCATTCATAGTTAACACTCTCTTACCAACCTCATTTTCATTTCGTCTCATCACATGTCCATACTCTCCCAAATGCGCACTTCTCAACTTCTCTGTCACAGGTGCCACTTTCAGACTTCCTCTGACAGATGATCAACTCTTTTTTGCACATAAATATCTGTTTCAAAAATGCCATAATCGATAACACTAGAGCATTTCGATAACTACTGGAAAAAAAAAGAAAATCCGTTGATAAATAGAGGAAAACAAGGTACATAATAAATAATCTAGGCAATAAAAAAAATGTTTGTATTTGCTCGTTTATATATACACACATATTACATTGCGTGTGACATTAGTATCGTAAATAAAATATTCGAAAGTGATTGTATAGTGTTGTGATCTTTTATTTGTGTTCTAATATCTTATATGGAATCATCAGATCTATTAAATTTTGAAAAATCTTGTTATACCCTTTATGCGTAGCATGAAAGTAATGAGAATTAATGATTTACTGTTTAAATTTGCACTTACAGTGTTCTTTAGATGTAGATGCTTAGGTAGGATATGATAAAAATAAAACAGGAGGAAAATTAATTCAAGCATTCAATAATCTTAAAGTTATGTTTGCAAAAATATCAATGTTTTCCGAAGTAGCTTAAAAAAATCTAAGTTAAATGTCTCAATAAAGATTTTGCACAAAAACGATTGTTAAATTCCAATATATATATTCAAATCAATGTAGACACTACAAAGACATTTTATAAAATAATTTCTTAATTTAAATTTACAGTCTTTTTGTAATCAAAACCGAGACTTTTATACCACGTTATATACCGAGACTTATATACATAGACTAACTATACCAAAGCCCTAGAGTATATAAGGCACGTTACTCAACAGTGTTGACCGCGCTTGAAGCGAATCCAGAATTACTTGGCCGGTATCTTCGAACAACTTTAATGAAGTTTCCCTTTTATTACCAGAGTCTTAACCCCAAGGATCTTTGTGTTTATGACCCTGTTATAACTTTAAAGAGATTTCAACGGCAATGTGATGTTAATTTTTTATTTTGTACATTTACTAACAGCTAGTTACTTTTATCACTAGATACCATCACTAGATATCACTAGATACAGATACCATGTACTTGTCTGTTATAGTAAAACATAAACTGAAATAAGATCATTTACTTGAATTGCGTGTTCGAACAAGTTAACATCGAACATTAATCTATCATGAATTTTCTGTTTAATTTAAAAGAATTATAATTATGTTAGGTGAAAATATACAAAAAAAATTATACACTGCAATGTAAATATGTTAACAAAAAGCTTGACAGAATTGAATATTATTTTTGCTATTGATGAAGCTATGAATGAATTTAAATATACTGGTACCCAAGTTGGGTTACGAAATAGATTTTTTTGTAATGTTCTTACTTAAAATAGCAATAAAATTTCCAAGAAATATTTTGCGTTCAACTATCTCTCACTCTCGCATCGGACATAATGTGGAAATGCAATTTCCATAAATTTTACACATTGTGAGCAGAGTCCCCATCCGAAAAGATTGAACGTGGCCACATGATAATAATGCCATTTCAAGAAGGTTTCGATATGATTGTTGAGTATTCAGAACAACAGTTTTTGGAGCTATTGGATATTACAGCGCCAACGTCAGTTTTCGTGAATCAGAGACATAATTAAAAGGACTACTTTAATTTAAACTTCGTGTCTGCTATTTTAATTCCATTAGTTCTAACACTTTGAAAGCTTTACTGTTTTCGTGATCACTGACGACGAACATGCTATTCCTTCGTTCGACATTTTGATATTGTGATGATTTGGAAAATCATTTACGCTTAGTACTGTTAAAATACAGTACAAAAATCATATATATATATATATTTTTTTTTTTTCATTTCAACTACGCACTTAACGAAATAAACAACGAGACTCGCATATTTCATATCCCATGTTCCGAGATGTATTTTCATGAAAGCAACAAGACGATAGGCGGTCGTAACAAACCAAATAAATTATAAAAAGAGATCTCGCTTTGGAGACAAGGCTTTTCTTGGGACAAGTCGTAAATTTAACGGTCGAAAGAATTCTTATTTCCCCCGGCCATTCACGTGGCTGAGCTAGCAAAACTAACCCTCTTTATGAGTTCAACAAAAAAAAAAAACTTTGACTACTAAACTAATGAGCATTTCGGACAGTAAGGCTCACTTACATTTCTCATAGGTATGCGTTTAGATCTAATACAAAACTGCCCAGTTATAACAGCAATTACATGAGAAATTTTCACCTTTCTTACAATATCATGCATTATCACGTCCGTTTCGTGTAATTGTAGTTTGATGTATAACTACTTTTATTAAAGAAATCGATCTTCAATTCGGCGCAGTCTCTATTGTACAAAATTTGTAACGTAGTAAAATTTTTCGACCGAAACCGAATTACCACGGAATCATTAGAATAATTTAATTAAAACATAACAGCACCGTTAATACCGATTAGTCACACGATCCGTAGTTTGGGCGTACAGGGTAATTTGATAACTTAATGGTTTTACAGCGGCTTTGGTCATACCTCCTACTCTGGCGCTGACCAATCACAGTCTATAGGCTGCGTTACTTCCACGGCTTCATTGAATCATCAGTCATTAGCACTTAGTGAGATTCTCAATTAACTTGCTTTCATCTTTAGAGCGTAGTTTTTAAGCTATATCACACAAGAATTCATTATGAAACCGAGGAGCTGGAAATCGTTAATTAATTAATCGGCACATCAGAAAAATGATGTAGTTAATGGGCACTTTTTAGATTTCGACTTTATTTCTTCTGGACTTTAGTTCTGTAGCAGATGTATTCATGCTGTAGTTGACTTTGGCTTTTAGTCCTAGAATAAGTCATTTACAATATCTCCGTTCGTTTTTATCGTATCCTATCGTTTTTAAGAACTGGAACAAGTAGGCCCGAACTGGAAACTCAGGTGAGGCATCACCGAAAAAGTTAGATTGGAAAATCAAGCGAGGTCTAGTTCTCCTACTATACCTTGATAAAAAACCGGATAGACTATTACCGGATTCTCTGAACTCCAAATGTAATACAAGTGAATGAAGATGTGACTGGGGAAAACATCCGTATCACGCAAAAACTGGAGTTCGAAATACGATTCTTAGATAATCTATGGTCAAATTACAGATTAATATAAGAAACGGAGATAGCGAAGCGTAATGCCTGGATCCTTACACCTTAATGTTGCTTAAGAAATTGTTTGAAGGAATCTTGTCTTAAAAAATATTACTTCTTTCCATTTGAATTTCCATATGGGTATTTTCATAGGCATCAGTCTCGTCAATACAGGTTTATATTGAGAAAAAAATTATGACACTATATTATCCACGGAAGTCTTGTTTGGGTAGCTTTGAGAAACTACAATTCTATCATGGAGATAACAGTTCTTCGAGAGACACCAGATATATAGTGGATAGTTTTTAAAATTACAAATGACAAAGCGGTACACACCATCAGATCTGGCGTGCTAATAAGCTCCTTACGTCAGACGGCTCAAAGCTAGCTATTTTTATTTATTAAAGATAGCGTTGTGGGGGTTTTCAATGTAATTGCCCCGGTTTCTTCAAGAGGTTGACAGCTCAAAGGCCGGCCTGTGACGTGCTCATTGTCAGAACGCCCACGGTTTTACCTTATTCAAAGTTTACCGGTGTTTTTTTGGTTCAAACATTTGCTGGGAAGTCAGTTGGCAATGCTCAGCAATGAGATATGTAAGTCCTGAAATAAATATTGTTCCAATATTACAATAGTAATGTTTGTAAGATGATAAAATTTCTTCAAACATACATAGATAATATAACAAGAAAGTGTTAAGAACCCAGAGAAAGTTTTTATTCAGTTTCAAGTACATTCATTTGACTTAAACTTACTATTAGACTCTAATCTCGTTGTTAACGACTTTAATTTAAATAATTCATATAATCGGAATAATTTATTTTATTTATTTATACTTTATGCACAAAACAAAACTTGTACACAGGCGGACTTAATGCCATGGGCATTCTCTTCCAGTCGACCATAGGGTGGTGCAGAGATAATGCATGGTAGGTGCATTGACAAAAAAAAAATAACAAACAACAACAACAAAACAAAAAAAAAGAACAAACTCAAAACAAAAATCTTCCTTAAAATAATATCTCAGTATTATAGAATACATATACTACAATTCAATATACCTATGTACAAAATAGTAAAATAAATACATACACATAATTACACACAATAACACATGAAAATACACAATTTAGTATTATAGTTAAGAATGGCTAAAAGTAAATATATATATATATATAATATAATAATAATAATTGAAAAATGAAATAAACTAGTTTGGAGATGATTCTTCCAGTTTTTTGTGGATGTGTTCGCGAACTTTGAGTTTAAAAGTAAAGCGATTGCTGATCATCCTGATTTCTTTGGGAAGCGAATTCCATAATATTATGGACTGTACAAAGAAAGAAGAATGTAAAAAATCTGAGCGATGGATAGGACATTGTAAGAGACGATTATGTGAAGAACGTAGAATTTTGTCATGGCTTGCGTTCAAGTATTTAAAATGCGATTTTAAGTAAGAGGGTGAAGAGGCAGAGTCCAAAAGAGAAAACAAGGTAGTAAGCGCTCTCTCCTCTCTACGCTGACGGATCGGTAACCATTTCAGACGAGTTCGATGCGCGGACACATGGTCATATTTTCTAAGATTGAAAACGAATCGAATGCAATTATTGAGAAGGCGGTCTAGTTTGTTGAGGAGATCTGCATTCAGGTCATAGTAACACACATCACCGTAGTCTACCATAGGGAAAATTAAAGTCTGCACAAGCATGGCCTTTACATTTGATGGTAGCATATTTTTTAGCCGATAGAGAGATCGCAAGGTCCTGATGACTTTTTGACTAATGGATGTTACTTGCGCTCTCCAACCAAGTGTAGTGTCAATGTGTAATCCAAGATTTTTCACGTTTCGGCTAAAGGGGATGATTATGTCATTGAAAACAACAGGCGGCAGCTTAAAATTACTGATCTTACTCATATTTCGATGGCTACCAACAATTAACGCCTGGCATTTGGTAGGATTCACCGCCAGACCAAACCTATCGGACCAATTTTTGATTGATTTTAAATCATTGTTTAGTTTGGTAATAGCATCCGATATGTGATCAACATCGGTTTGTGCGTACAGTTGTAGATCATCGGCGTAAAGATGAAATGCACACCGTAGCTCAGGGGTGAGAAAATTTATAAAAATTGAAAACAAGAGAGGAGAGAGGACACCGCCTTGTGGGACGCCAGATTCAAGATTACACCAGTTTGATGAGAGTTCGTCATTACGAACAGATTGCTGACGTTCCTGAAGATAGGAAGAGAACCAATCCAACGCCCCTTTTGAGACGTTGAGATGAGAGAGGATGGAAAGAAGGATATCGTGACAAACGGTGTTAAACGCGTTTGAGAAATCAACCAAAACTAGTATAGTGATTTTGGAT
Organism: Bombyx mandarina; assembly: GCF_030267445.1. Lineage (NCBI taxonomy): Eukaryota > Metazoa > Arthropoda > Insecta > Lepidoptera > Bombycidae > Bombyx > Bombyx mandarina. The sequence continues at coordinate 6,926,307 of NC_143224.1, read as the reverse complement.
TCTTCCAAGCCCACCCTGATATCACCTGTCACTTTCAGAAGCGCGGAAATGGTGCTGTGGCCTGGTCTAAACCCAGATTGAAAAGGGCTAATTAGGGAATTATTAAATATAAATCGAGAAAGCTGCTTATGGACACAGATCTCGAGCACTTTGGATAGGAAGGGTAAGATTGAAATTGGGCGAAAGTGATTAGGAACAGAAGGGTCAGGAATTTTAGGTAGGGCACGAACATAAGCTCTGCGCCATAGGAAAGGAAACTCTCCAGAGTCAAGAGAGAAGTTAATAATATGATAAATTGCAGGTAGGAGACAGTCTAGGATAGTTATAATCATGCGGCGACATATGTTGTCATATCCCACCGCATTAGATTTAATGGAAAGTATCACTTTTCTTATCTCAGAGGGGGCAACTGGAAAGAGCTGAAAGGGGACAACATCTGGACGCCTTAGGCCAGACAAATAAGCTAACGTTTGATTTTTAGTTAAGGGATCTATCACGGAGGATGTGGAGAAGTGTCGGTTGAGATCATCTAATTGAATAATATTTGGAATGTCCAAACGTCGCGATCTGCCGATACCCAAAGTTCCGAGAAATTTCCAAACATCGGCAGGAGAAGAAGAAGCGATATTATCCAGAATGTGGCGGCGCTTGGCATTGCGTATCATTTGATTACACCTATTCCTAGCAGACTTAAAAAGGACCCAATTATCTTCGATGCGATTCTTTTTGTATTTTCGAAAAGCGCGATCTCTGCGACGCATGGCCATCTTAACTCCTTCAGTCATCCACGGTGCAGGCGTTCGTTTCAGTTTTACTTTTCTAATTGGGGCATGGATATCGTATAATTTGATTACGATATTATTGAAAATTTCGACTTTGTGATCAACTGATGCAGCATCTACTAGGGGATCCCAGTTTATCTCGGCTGCATCATTTCTGAGTTTTTCAAGATCCATGCGAGCAAAGCAGCGCCTGTGCAGGGTCTTGGGAATAGGTTTTGGGGATTTAAGGATATAGGTAAGAAAAATTAGGTCATGATGAGAGAACCCTGGAGCAGAATGTTGACCATGAGAGGAAACTAAGGAAGGATTCGAGGTAAGGATTAAATCGAGCCAGGTGTCTTCACCGACGGTATTTAGGTGCGTAGCTTGTAGTTGCATTAGATGAAGAGTAGCTGATTCAATGATTTGAAGAAGCTTCTGGGATCTAGGGGAATTACCAGAAAGGATATTTGTGTTGAAGTCACCCATGATGATAAGATGTGCGTACTCAGAGCCCAAAGATTCTAATACTGTTTCGAACTCAGTAAAGTAATCAATATTAGGGGGACAATAGGTGACACCAATTACAGTTTTTACTCTCTTAACACAAACCTCAAGAAAAAGAAACTCCGCACTAGAGTTGGTAGAAGAAGAAGACAATATTTTATATGGAAACGTGCTGCGGAGATAAATGGCCACACCACCTCCTCTACCGACCGTTCTATCATTACGGATAAGAATAAAACCTGGGAGAGAGAAAGAGGTCGACAGGAGAGTAGGCTTGAGCCACGTTTCGGATATCAGGATGACGTCGACGTTGGTATTGTAAAATGTATGATACAGTTCGCTATAATGACTGGCTACACTCTGTGCATTGATGTGGCATACGTTGAACTGGCAGCCAGATTTGTGGTCAAAAGTATGTCGTAAGAAGTCACCCAGGGTGTCGGTGGCTGAACCAAAACTTTCCTCTCCAGAAGACGTATTGGATTCGTTTGCAGAAAAAAAAGAATCATCATCAGTATCTGATACACCTGATACAAAAGACATAAATAATAAAATTAGAAGAAAAACAAAAAAAAAAAAAAAAATGTGTCTATGTGTAAAACAAACTAATCTATATAAATAAACTAATCTATACAAATATATACTAATCTATATTAATATATACTAATCTATATTAATATATACTAATCTATATAAAACTAATCTATAAAAAAAAAAAAAAAAACTATCTAAAAATATTATAAATAACAATTTGGTAAGATACAATCTATATGCATTAAAAACCAAAGAGAGAAAAAAAAAAATTATTAATAACAAACAAAAATGAATAAAGCGTATATCTCAACACCACCTGCCAGCTAACACCAATATAAAATATAGAAGATGTAAATTAAATTCAGTGAACATCAAGAAACATTTAGAAAGCATTACAAAATATAAACAAAATCCAAAACACAAAACAATAGAACAACTACACTACGTCTGGTACGTTTAAGTAGTCTGTAACTGATTTTATAACAAAATACGAATGTTTTAAACTATGTCATTAACCACCAACTTCATTGGACTGAATGAAAACAGAACAAATAACAATAAAATTATTGGAATAGAACTTAATTTATACAAACTTAAAACTACTTACCTAAAAGTAATATACAGATACTACAGAAAAAAAAGAAAAACAAAAAAAAAAAGATGAAATAAATGACATAATAAAAATACACACACACTTTTACTACATCGGTATGGTAGTTTTCGAGTTGCCTATCAAAAGAACATTAAAGCACCATTACTTCCGAATTTTATGTTTTAGATTTCCTGCCTCATCACTCTTTCCACTCACATGAGATGCCACTGAAGCTTTTGGAAACTTCAACAGCAAAGGGCTCAGCTCTTCCATAGCTGTTACCTTATGACGTGTTCCATTAGTTGTCTTGATAACTATGATTCCATCCTGGGTCCAGCAGGATCGCATTCCGAAGTGAGCTCTTGCCTTGATAAATATGGACTGCCTGGGCTTTGTCAAAAACTCCTTCAATGAAATTGAACAACCCTTTAGGTTAGACTTTGCTCTCCAAACATTGGATTTAATGTTTTCATTAGTGAACCTCACAAGAATGGGCCTGTTATGCTCCTGACTTCGCGCACCAAGTCTGTGGCATTCTTTTATGGAAGAAGAAGACACATTTTTCAAGGCCAACTTATTATTTAGCACATTTAAGATGACTGAAGTGCAATCCTCTCCGTCAACCTCGGTACATCCCTGGAAAAGCAAAGTCCTGCGTCGCTGCCGAGTCTCCAGACTATCAATCTGCTTCATGCACTCTCCGATTTGTGTCCGGAGCAGCCCAAGTATGCTAAAGACCAACTCTCTGAACGTACGGAACTCTTCAGCAACTTTATTTACAGTTTCCTTTGCAGGTCCCGCAGACTGAATCTGTGTTTCAAGTTCACCCATCTTCCGTGTGAAGTTTTCTTCTAAGTTCTTTTGAATAGTTAATATTTCAGCAAGTTGAGACATGATGGGCTTGAGTGTGAGGAACAAGATGTCACTTAAATGGTTGAAGGTGTACTGGCTGGCGCTTTGCAGCTTTATTTATGACACATGAGCTGCTGCAAACGTTAGTACCAAATCACAAATACTTGTGTACAAACTGGATGTTAAAAAATATTGATAAAAGATTATGTTTCTAATTTTCAATAAAATTTTATGTTTAAAACACGTCTACACTTTTTCACACCTACCCACAATTTTTTTTTTACATTTTAATTATATCATAAATAGATTAATTTGGTGACAAAGTAATTAGATTAAGTAAAGTTAAAGAAGTTACAAAACATAACAGAAGCAGTGGTATCAAAAACTCAGAAATCGAAATCAATTAATAACAAACGTCCACAAATTTAACCTTTTAAGCCGTGTGATCGTTTCAGTAATAAGCAAAATCTGTATGGGCCGACAACAGGGCCGCAAAACTATCAAATAAAAAATAAACACAACTGTATTACAGGATTTAAAGTCGTCAACCGAGATTTACATTAACATAACACTCCGAATAAAAGGCAAATCTTTACTACGCTAGAGAAGCCACTCTTTACTGCGTTAAACTTCATATGTAGTACCGTTGATGGCTGATGGCTAATTGAAATACCTCATTTTGCTAGTATTTTTATTACTTAAAATTATAGGATTTTGTAATAATTTCTTAACGACCTCCACCGGCGCGCTGCATTTCTGTTCTCCAATAGAAAATGTTTCAATAGTCATAAAAGCAAATTGTGGTTGTAAAAACTCGTAATTAGTGAAACTAATAGCGGTAATCGACTTCTATACAAAAATCGTAAAGTTTTTTAAACTTTTAAACATTTAACTGCTTCCATAAAATAAATTGTTACGTTATTTCCACAAATCCTGATTTATAGTTTCAAATAATCGACTTATTAGGAATTTATTATTGATATAATAAATTATGTTGATTCATTCAAATTTTTAGGGTAAACCGAAGGACAAATGTAAAATAAGAATGAGAAGTGAAGCCATTATTTTCTGTTGGGTAATTTGATATTGCTCATTCAGTTGTTTTCTGGTTGTTTGGGTATAAGATTACAAGCAATTTATTTCAATATGGCAATCGAATTTACGAATGCAATCGAATTGTTTAAGGCCATTTTATAGTCCGCATTATTTTGTTTTATTTATGGTGCTTTAAACAGTGGGCAGTCGCGCCATTATTACCTGTGTATTCCAACCAAGCCTTAAACATGCAGCCTCGAACATTCAGCGAACATGCATTATAAGAAAAGACTGCAGGAAGGTAGTTCAGGCTTATATAAATTCAGAATCATTAAAAAAAAATTGGAATCTTAAAAAAAACATATTTACAACATTTTTCAATTATATAATAATTAAATAATAGTTAAAAGTTAGTATTTAAAAAGGAAAACTTAACATTTTAATTTAGACAGAATGCATAGAAGCATAGAAATAATTTTTTTAAGTAATTTGAATTTTACTTTTTAATTTTATTGCGCAACACATACGCGCTGTCAAAGTCTCATTTGTATTAAATAAAGGCTGCTGTCAACCGAGATTCATGACTGATTCAGCTTCGATATAGGCGAGATAATCATATAAACAAGTTCGGCTTAGAATAGACGCTAGCCTAGGGAAATCATTACTAGTGAAATGATTGTGTGTTTTCCTATAACTAAAACACATGCTAAGATCTATATACTACCTACTTATTTATATACTTACTACGTATGTACTATATATTTCGAAATGTGGTGTTGGAGACGCATGCTAAGAATTCCGTGGACAGCCTTCCGGACTAACGTGTCGATATTCAAGCAACTGAGCATCAAAATCAGACTGTCTACTGTATGTCTGAAGCGGATCCTCGAATATTTTGGTCACATTGCGAGGAAAGCCGGCGATAACCTGGAAAAACTTATGATCACAGGGAAAGTTGAAGGCAACAGATCTAGAGGCCGCAACCCGACTCGTTGGTCCGATCAGATCCGCACCGCTTTGGACAGTACAGTGTACAGCGCGCTGCATGACGCCATGGACAGGGGAAAGTGGAAAAACATCTTAAGATTGAAGCTCATGGGTGATGGTGGTCACGACCCTCAGACATGAGGAACACGATTCGAGGAGGAGAGGATGTACTTATTTATTTTTAATGATGATGAATGTGTTTATCCTTTGTTGAATTAGTAACGAAATGCACCTGGTATTAAGGTGTTAACAGAGACTATTTACACGTAAAATCTAAGACTCATTTCCTTTGCATTTCTTAGTTAATACACGATATAGTACTTAGCTTCGATATAGTATATAGACAAGACAAAAGAAAATGCTTAACGCTAAGTGAACGCTAGGTAGGTGAGCTCACGGGCTCAACCTGAGAGAATTGGTTAACAGCACTAACCTAACTAGCCCTAGCAAGAACAGTGCTTTGTAGAATCTACCATTGGATCTGAATCGCGATCCACTGAGAAGATCCGCCGAGAAAATCAGTGGGCTTATTGAACACAGAGGGAAGTCATTCATGAACACCTTTGAAGTAATCGTGGTCGAAAGAATAAGGCGCCAGGTCTATTCGTATAAGCGACTAGCTGTGAGCTCCTTCACCCATCAATCAATGTAATGAAATGCCTTTTATTACGCGGTCGTCATCGTGGCATAAATGATAAGACGTTCAGTGCATTCGTGTTGAGCGATGCACCGGTGTTCGAATCCCGCGGGCGGGTACCAATTTTTCTAATGAAATACGTACTTAACAAATGTTCACTATTGACTTCCACGGTGAAGGAATAACATCGTGTAATGAAAATCAAACCCGCAAAATTATAAGTTGCGTAATTACTGGTGGTAGGACCTTTTGTGAGTCCGCACCGGTAGGTACCACCACCCTGCCTATTTCTACCGTGAAGCAGTAATGCGTTTCGGTTTGAAGGGTGGGGTAGCCGTTGTAACTATACTGAGAACTTAGAACTTATATCTCAAGGTGGGCGACGCATTTACGTTATAGATGTCTATGGGCTCCAGTAACCACTTAAGCAATAAAAAAAAGCGTAACATTAATAAGCAACACACATCTTTCACTAAAACGCCGCTGCAATGATATTAAATTTATAAAGATCTCGAACTGAAATCGTGCATCAATAACTAATTAAAGTTTTAGAAGATCCTTCGCTGGTTCGGTTTTTTTTCTTATAATAACGTTTATCTTTGCAATTATCGATAGCGGGCGTTCGGGAAACCTATAAGATTGCGATCTCGTGATAGGTTAGTTAAATCCACAGATTTATAGCTCCGGCTAACCCGACTTCAATCCTTCTGGAGGGTTTTTTGTGGAGTGCTATAATGTTAAGAATTTGACCTAAATGTCTCTCGAAAATGTTACCGTATTAATAAAATTTTACTTAATACATTTGCTGACGTTTGCATGAGGTTTTACAAAAATGAAATTGGAGTCTTAAGTTCTTAAAATTTATCGTTACACTGAGATAAGAAAGCAACAACACCAGTTTTAATGTCTAATTGTAAACTTATTAACACAACTTTTTTTTTAAATGTAAAATCAAACAAATATGTTTCATGATGCTAATGCGAACAAAACCAAGCTTTGGTAATTTTTCGGATGATCGTAAATATCACATTTTACGATATGAAATGATCCATTAATAGATTATAATGCGACCTTTTAATAGGAATGCATGCAATGACGCTAGAGCCCAAAATTGTAATTCATAAACTGTCCGAACACTATGAAAAAATTAACGATTACGTTGTACCTAATTCTAATTTGTATTTAAATTTACTGTACTGACAAAGTTAACAAAACGGTTTAAGCGCTTTTTCATTTATTGGAATCTTTTAATTTCCACGCGCACACACAAAAATCTAATTTAAATTTGCTAAAAACGTACAGCCAACGCGCGCATAATAAACATAAAATAGACTTATAGGATCAAACGAAATAAATTTTATCAAACCAAGTAATAATCTCCCGTTGTCTTGGCTTGGTTTTTTTCACACGTCCCAATGCTAAGCACTAAGCAGTATAGTAAACTTAAGAAGGAAACTGTTTGACTTTATTGTTACGTTCTTTAGTGGGTATTAGGCTTGTCCGGTAGTAGCGGATTTGTGCTTAGCTGTTAGAACATCCTCGTTTACAAACGTATCGTAAATATTGAATGCCTTATAAATACGGGCCTATAACGGATTAGCTGCTCTAAATAACTTAAAAATATTTATTTATTTTATGTGAGGATATATAGCGTGTTAACATGAATTTCCGTTTACGTTAAGTGCAAATTGTCGGTGTGAAAGTTCTTAGTGACATTTAAAGTACAGAAACATAAATGTTGAACTAAAGTCAATTAAGGATGGTAAAATTAAATTTTAAATTTTATATTGCTTAAGAAAAAAAAAAATTTGGTACATTGTGTATTATAAATCTATTGTGTAATACGTACACCAAAGCTTATTCTTTAACACTGCGTGGTGTCGATACATGGATCTTTGGGTTATGGGCCCAGCACGCTTCCAATGCGCCACTCTGCTTATATTGAACAGTTTCGAAAATGACGAAAGGTTATGCTTAGTGTGAACGCTAGTAAAATCAAAATTGAGAGACAACCCTAAAATGTTAGGATGTAGCAGAGCGTGGTTTCGATCCACGGACCTCTGGGTTATGGGCCCAGCACGCTTCCACTGCGCCACTCTGCTTATATTGAACAGTTTCGAAAATGACGAAATGTTATGCTCAGTGCGAACGCTAGTAAAATCAAAATTGAGACAGCCCTAAAATGTTACGTTATAGCAGAGCGTGGTTTCGATCCACGGACCTCTGGGTTATGGGCCCAGCACGCTTCCACTGCGCCACTCTGCTTATATCGTACAGTTTCGAAAATGACGAAATATTATGATTAGTGTGAACGCTAGTAAAATCAAAATTGAGAGACAGCCCTAAAATGTTACGTTATAGCAGAGCGTGGTTTCGATCCACAGACCTCTGGGTTATGGGCCCAGCACGCTTCCACTGCGCCACTCTGCTTATATTGTACAGTTTCGAAAATGATGAAATATTATGCTTAGTATGAACGCTAGCAAAATCAAAATTGAGACAGCCCTAAAATGCTAAGTTATAGCAGAGCGTGGTTTCGATTTACGGACTTCTGGGTTATGGGCCCAGCACGCTTCCAATGCGCCACTCTGCTTATATTGAACAGTTTCGAAAATGACGAAAGGTTATGCTTAGTGTGAACGCTAGTAAAATCAAAATTGAGAGACAACCCTAAAATGTTAGGATGTAGCAGAGCGTGGTTTCGATCCACGGACCTCTGGGTTATGGGCCCAGCACGCTTCCACTGCGCCACTCTGCTTATATTGAACAGTTTCGAAAATGACGAAATGTTATGCTCAGTGCGAACGCTAGTAAAATCAAAATTGAGACAGCCCTAAAATGTTACGTTATAGCAGAGCGTGGTTTCGATCCACGGACCTCTGGGTTATGGGCCCAGCACGCTTCCACTGCGCCACTCTGCTTATATCGTACAGTTTCGAAAATGACGAAATATTATGATTAGTGTGAACGCTAGTAAAATCAAAATTGAGAGACAGCCCTAAAATGTTACGTTATAGCAGAGCGTGGTTTCGATCCACAGACCTCTGGGTTATGGGCCCAGCACGCTTCCACTGCGCCACTCTGCTTATATTGTACAGTTTCGAAAATGATGAAATATTATGCTTAGTATGAACGCTAGCAAAATCAAAATTGAGACAGCCCTAAAATGTTAGGTTATAGCAGAGCGTGGTTTCGATCCACGGACCTCTGGGTTATGGGCCCAGCACGCTACCACTGCGCCACTCTGCTTATATTGTACAGTTTCGAAAATGATGAAATGTTATGCTTAGTATAAACGCTAGTAAAATCAAAATTGCGACAGCCCTAAAATATTAGGTTGTAGCAGAGCGTGGTTTCGATCCACGGACCTCTGGGTTATGGGCCCAGCACGCTTCCACTGCGCCACTCTGCTTATATTGAACAGTTTCGAAAATGACTAAATGGTATACTTCCTGTGAATGCTAGTAAAATCAAATTTGAAGGATAGCCTTAATATGTAATCAAGGAAGAAGTAGATTCATAGGTTTGTATTTTGTTAACACTATATAAAGCATTTTCTATTTCCTTCATTTCGAATAATTCCTAGTTTACGTCGCCATTATATTGTAACATCAGACAGTTCACATGACATCTAAATATTGTGACAAATATATTAAATAAATAAATAAAAACTACAAAACATGCGCCGCTTCTCTCGTGTGGTACAATTTTGATGACTTAATAAGAGCCAATGTCTGAAGTAAACAATAAAATTACAGACGCCGAACCTTTCATACACATTGTAGTTGTTCAAACAAAATCTTATAAATATTTTAGTTGAAGGATGTTAATGTGGAGCCGGCAAAAAAATTTGAATCACGATCTGAAAGTAATGTAAAGAGGTTTATTATACGAATTATGGGGAGGTAAGGCAACGGATGCAAAATTGCTTCTTGTTTTATGAGCAGAGTGCACTTTGATCGGTTCCATTTGACGTTTATTGATAGCAGCAATAATCGTGATTTGTTGTTGAACTGGATTACTTATATGCATGTCGGTCAAATATATAAATCGACTCATCCGCAGAATATAGTCCTATCTGTAGGATTGATAGTTTTCAGTAGAGGTTAAAGAAGTTGTTGACTTGTGTAACTTTTAAACGGTGCGACTTGTTGTTTAGATTTTTTGGTATGTCGTTACTACGTCTCAGCTTTGTTAAATACTATGTAGTTTATAACTGTTATTCTTTTATTTCTGGAGATAGTGAGTTCTATATTAACATAAGACGTTTTATGGCAAAACAGCGAGGGTCCTTAGTGAACGTTACACGTTGTTTTATGGACACATGTAAATTAAATGACGTTCTATATTAACATGAGTCGGTTTTCTTTGGAATTACTAACTACTAATGAGTCCTACGTAAATAACAACCTTGAAATATTTAAACATAACGTTCCTCATATCATCACTGCCCTCCTATATAACTAAATAAAAAAGATAGTAATTATTTAAAATCGTTTATTAAGTGAAAAAATCTCAAAACTGGTATAAAGAATCATCATAAACAGCAACCATAACACTAAAAATTACAAAAAAACTTACAGGTTCATGTATCAATTAGAACATTGCAGGACGCAGACGCGGACGAAGATAATAAAACTAATTTTTTTTATAATAACAACATTAAAATCAGCAGTATCAAAGTTTTTTTTTATTGCTTAGATGGGTGGACGAACTCACAGCCCACCTGGTGTTAATTGATGACTGGAGCCCATAGACATCTACAACGTAAATGCGCCACCCACCTTGAGATATATCTCAACGGCTGCCCCACCCTTCAAACCGAAACGCATTACTGTTTCACGACAGTAATAGGCGGGGTGGTGGTACCTACCCGTGCGGACTCACAAGAGGTCCTACCAGCAGTAAACTATCTACTCACTAATCATAGAACTAATCTACTAATCACTAATCTATAATAATCAGCCTTCATAATTAATCAATCAGTCTTACATAGTAACCTAGACTTATAACTGGTGCACATACTTAATAGCAATGAAATGGCATGTAGACAAACATAAAATATTATAATTAACATTGCTTCGCTAAATTAGTAGGAAGAATTCAGCTCTAAAAAGAGGAAGCAGACACTAGATAAAATTATTCCGATAGATTATCATTCGATTCTTCAGAAGCAGTAACAGTTATGTGATGTGGCAAAGAGTTAAAGTATGGAGTTCCTCTAAGGGAATAAGTTCTGAGCGGCACATATCCATTAAATCTTTATACTTTGCAGTAGGAATCATAATAGGTCCAGAATATGCAGCTTTTAGTTCAGCTTGTACCTAGTTCCTCGTATTACTACGAATTACTAAAATATCATAATCAGGTTGAGTTAGATCATATTTCAAAAACAAATTTGTTGGGATGTTATTCCAGTTAATCTTCTTGCCCTTAATGTCTTTGATCCAAACCTTATTATTAACAAGACTTTTAAAGTCGAATACGTCATTCTGGGTTACGTTTCGAACAACATAGGGTTCTCCTTCATTCTTGGCCCATCTTACTAATAAACGCCATTAATGAGGGGTATATATAGTTTTGGTTTGAGAAGCTCTCTTGATGACAGAGTGGATACTGTCCCCCTTATTTTGGGTATGCTCTTTCTGTAAAAACCGGTGTGTAATGTATATGTTGAACTTTTTTGCGGCATAAACGTATAATGAATATACAAAGCGATTACAATTTTGGCCAGCACAATTGTCTGACCAAAAGCGGAACTCCTTGGTCCCTTGTTCAACATTAGTCTGTATAAAATTTAAGAGGCAACTGCTTACCTCGTTTGCTCCACGTTTTTCCACAGATTCATCCCACAAATAGCAAATGGCCTTCTTTTTACCCATATCCAAAACCGTTAAGTTAAAAGAAGAAAGCTTTCTGTTATAGTAAAATATATTTATATTGCTTAGAGGTCACTGTAAAACTTTTCAAAATCAAACAGCAGTAACCATGTTTCCGTTTGACTCCTCAGCATCTTTTTTATCTAGGCTTTTTAAATGCCCTGCCTTCTTATTTGTCTGGTGTTATTGAAAAGCTTCTTTCTCTTGGTCAGTTGGATTTTTATTCAGTCGAAAAACGTGACATTCCTCGCACTAATACTTTTTGGGAGTATGAAAACCTAGATTGAAGTTTGAGTTGACAATGTCACGATATTGGCGTTCTTTTATGGCTTTAGTGTTGTATTTTTCAGGGTCATGATACATGATTAGGGCAGAATACGGTGTTGCAGATCGAATGGATATTAGTAGGAGATTGCATGAGTGCTGGTACTGACAGTTCCAAATTGAACGGAGTACATCTGTGGTGATCTAATAAATCTTCAAGCTGTATATGTGGTAAATTTTCGTAACTTAAAGGCACTTTCAAAGAAAATATACTAGGTTGGTTGCTGTAAGCATCCAAGGCAGATACATCAGGCACGAGATTAGGTACTGAGCTGTCGCAGGTAATTTCCTTGGTCCCACTATCTTCATCTAGCATTTTTTCAATACATCAGCTAGTTCCTGACTGATTTCTACTGGTCCAGGAGGCAAAGGTGACGTTTGTATGTCTTACAGGTATCATCATCATTTATAACAGAAAATTTAAAAAAACTCATATTTTTATGACAGTTTATAAAATACTATTTATATTTATGTGTTTTGCAAAACAATTTAATTATACAGAAATAATTAAACAAAATTTAAATAAAAAATCGTTATATTTAACAACTTTTTTACACGATTAACGTCCTAACTGATTTCATTATCCCAGCAACAACGTCTCATCTTACTAACGAACCAACAAATCGCGTCACAGAGTTCGTAAAAAAATGTCCCATATTCACATAGAACGCTTAGAGGTTCAATAGTGTTCGTAAAATATCGTCCTAATATTTCATAACGCTTTTATTTTTAACAGTTAATTATTATAGAAATATTGATTACTCCTGTGAATATGCATTACGCCAATTGTGTTTTTGCATTAAAAATGCGTTTCGTTACCTATTCGTCAAAAAACGTCTTATAAAAACATCGGTCGACTACAAGCACTTATTGAAACAAAAAAGCAATATAGATAATATTTTTTAATTTAGAACTTAATAGCGTGTGAATTATGAAATAATACAACTGAAAAGTTGGCAACTTAATATTATTTACATTTTTCTCCACATGAACAGCGGCTACATTAGAAAATGATGAACTAAGGTCAGGGTCTTCTGTATCAGCCTTAAGCATATTCAACATTTTCCGTGATCGTGACATGTCTAAAAATATCTTTTATCGAGCAAAATACGTGTTACATTATTAATTTAAAGTCAAACAGTAAAAACCTAAGCGCTTGACACAAAGACGCCTTCTCTCCAACAAGTCCAACGAACAGCGGCCGGACTGACGAACGAACAGTGCGGCCGCTCCGTGCGGGCCGGCGCTTGATCACTCCGTACGTTTTTATGCGGAGCTAACGACAGATAGAACGTTATTCAATTATATATTTCCGAAACTAAATGAGATACAAAAATTCCAAAAACACACGTCCGTAGAGTTCTTATCCCTTATTTCGCCTAGCTATATAACTCGTTTTTGCTCTATGATCACATCGGACTTTGTTCTGCGGATGAGTCGAAATGTTCTTATTTTTCTAATGATTCCAAATGAAAAAAAAGAGGTTGTTTTTTTTGTAATAAGGCTCTTAAATATATCGTGAATACCGCTACCCACCTTAGGACATGAGTCCGAATCCTTAATTTTGTTGTAAAATAAAGATAGCCGTAACGCATGACGCTTTGTGGTAGAAATAATATGGATGGCATACCAATCCGTGCGGGCCACAATACGCTCTGCCCTACAACTTGTAATCGTGCCAAATTAAAAATGAATCAAAGTAAAAGATTAGTCTTTTAATAAATAAAAAAACATAATTTGTGATTTTATTTATTTATTCGTGATCTAGAGCATTATTTAATCGATTTAGTTAAACAATCATTGTTCTTAGCATCTCCGGGAAAGATTAAAGTATCATTAGTACAAAAGACAGCGCAACAATCGCTTCAATACGTGCATGCATAAAAATATTTAAAACAATAAGTAGTAAATAAAATTAGTATAGTATTAATTAAAAAAATCATTCGACCGAAGAATGGAATCGATAATTATTTTACAGTTCGTTCGTCCTTACTCGTTTTCAATTCGTCAGTATAATTATTTTCTTCCGCTTAACTAGCGTTAAACAAAGACAATCTGGATGGGTTGGAACTGTTTCTTCAACTCAAAGCGTTGTGCCGTGAAATTGACAGATGCTCAAAATAATAACATAAGTCACAGTCCACTGACTGCGACAGAACATAATTGGGTTGCCAATGGTCTCAAATCAATTCCTTGGCAGAGATCCGTCCGTAAAAGACTATCTAATCTGAATGTAAAATTGTTTAGTATGCTTCGTGTGAAAAAAAGTTATGTATGTTTTGGAAGATTTTCACATACTTAACGTTTACTTAGTCGTAAGATATGGAATTGTAATGACCATTCCTACAAAATGAATTTTCAGTTCAAACTTGATTTTTTCCAGTACCTATTTGTTGGTAGCCTAGGGGGCTATTCCAGCTATGCCCGGACGGATAGGTGAGCTCACGGACTCAACCTGAGCCTAACACTAACTCTAGCAACAGCAGTACGTCGTAGAACCAACTACTGGATCCCACTGAAAACTGAGAAAATCATAATAGTAGATTGAAAGACTACATAGAAGTTAATATATTTTGGATCTCTATGATCGTCAACTAAGTGATATATCCTGTTGGGATATGCCCAGAAATTAGACAGTACTATTTATTATTTTTTGTCGCATAAGGATTTATTGCTAAATTCCACATGCAGTCTTTATTTTCAGTGCAGTGTGATATAAGCAGAGTGGTGCAGTGGAAGCGTGCTGGGCCCATAACCCTGAGGTCCGTGGATCGCGACCACGCTCTGCTACAGACTCACATTTTAGGGCTGTCTCTCAATTTTGCTTTTACTAGCGTTCACAGAAAGTATTATACCATATTTCGTCATTTTCGAAACTATTCAATATAAGCAGAGTGGCGCAGTGGAAGCGTGCTGGGCCCATAACCCAGAGGTCCGTGGATCGAAACCACGCTCTGCTATAACCTAGCATTTTAGGGTTGTCTCTCAATTTTGATTTTACTAGCGCTCACATTAAGCATAACATTTCGTCATTTTCGGAACTGTTCAATATAAGCAGAGTGGTGCAGTGGAAGCGTGCTGGGCCCATAACCCAGAGGTCCGTGGATCGAAACCACGCTCTGCTATAACCTAGCATTTTAGGGCTGTCTCTCAATTTTGATTTTACTAGCACTCACATTAAGCATAACATTTCGTCATTTTCGAAACAGTTCAATATAAGCAGAGTGGCGCAGTGGAAGCGTGCTGGGCCCATAACCCAGAGGTCCGTGGATCGAAACCACGCTCTGCTATGAGCAACCTTTTATAGTTTACATTTTCGTGGCTTAGCGATAAAATACCAATTTATGATTTTCAGCTTGTATGACTTGAACTGCTTGGTGCAAAAACGTGAGTACTTTTGTGGATTAGACATCTACATACATAATTTTATGTACTGATATAATGAGTAATTTTTAACTGTTCAATAATAACATTCAGAAAAACCAAAAATATCGTTTAATATTATTGTTATTTTCTTTATTTAACATAAATATTTTTAATATTATACGTTTTTTTTTTGTTTCGCTTAGATTGATGGACAGTCTTACGGCCCACCTGGTATAAATGGTTACCGGAGCTCATAGACACCTACGACGTAAATGCCGCCACTCACCTCGAGACATGAGTTCTTAGATCTCAGTTTTGACAGTACAGCGGCTGCCCCGTCCTTCAAATCGAAACGCGTTACTACTTCACGGCAGAAATAGGCAGGGTGGTGGTACCTACATGTGCGGACTCACAAAATAACATACCACCAGTATTTATTCTGTTAAAACTTAAGAAATTTCTAGAATTTGTCGGAACTTATCGCAGTCAAGCACTCTTATGCTATAGATTTGCACCTTGGTATAAATATGGAGCTTTCCTTAATGTAAGCTTTCAACTCAAACTTCAAACCGCGCGAAGCTTCTACTTACTTTTCAGTTATGATTCGAACATGGGTATCTCCTATTTTCTCTAGTTTTTCCTAAGCAAAGCTGATAAAAAAGGTTCATTACGTTGTTTAGCAAGTAAATTATACTAAGGTGGCTGGGATGGAGAAGGGGAGGTAGCTTAGTTAGCCGTTAAGCCATTTGTATCTTAGACTATGGTCTGTTGTTTGAGTGTAGACAATGAATTTTGTGGTCAACAAAGAGAGGGTCTTCCACGAGCTATTTTTCGGAACTTATATATTTGCAAACTAATCTTGAAAACATCGTTAATGAGATTTAGACATATCTTGTATTCTACGATATCTACCCGCTCTATGGACTTTGTGTTTTATTACATACTAGCGGTGCCCAGGTAGTCGAAATTCGACTATAATTAATTGAAATTATAAGTTTGTACACTATTATGATTCTATTATCAAAGACTATTATACCTCTATAATAACAGATTTCGCCAAGACTACACTATGGACAAATATTAACAAAGACAAACAATATTTAATCTATTCTCAATTTGACCTCAAACGTAAAGAATGCATGCGTGTGTGTTTTAAATGGTAGTGAGTGTAATGTTTTTTTTATTGATTTAATGTATTATTAATGCATAATTTAAAAAAAATATTAGCATTCTGCACTCCTCTATATTCTCTATAAGTGTGGAAAATTTCATACTCCTCCGTCCGCACAATTTTCGTACAAAGGGATACAAAGTTATTGCTTCACGTATTAATATATAGATAAGCATTCGTAGTCGCTTCACGCCAGACAGGACGAAAGATCATTCGCAAATCATCACTAATTAAAAAAAAAACCAGAACGTATCGAAAAACTGTTAATTGTAATATTTGTCGGTACCAAGAGCACTTAAATGAAGAATTATGTAACCGATTCAGGGAAGTAGATATAGCATTTGAGAGCGATTGTGTTTTATTGTATTACTTGGATTCCAGGTCGGTTTTTGCGCGTTGTCCCTGTAAATGTCGGCATTACGTCAGACGGTCGTCATTATTGAATCGTCTAGCGACCACCCGCAGCACATACGAACACGATGTTAGTGGAACTGAACATCGATGTAGTTACATCGCATTGTTGTTTTCTCAGAAAAAGGCAATTTCTGCCTAACTCGTTTACTTTGACCAATAATATTAAATTACACCATTATTTGAAATATTCACGACTAGCACTTTCCGAGGACTGACACTGTTCGTAATATGAAACTGTTTTAATTTGTAAACAAGTTACATATCAAATGTAGTACATGCAAATGAATTATCAGATATGTATGATATATTTCGTAATACTTATTATAATATGAAATATTCAGCTATAAAAAAAAACTATAATGAAATCAGTCAAGCGCTTTCTAATGCAGAGTGCTCGACCCACGTCGGGCCAAAAAAGATTATTAACAAAATCTTAATTGTAATGAACTCCTTAACAAGCACGAATTAAGTAGGCATCCACTAATTCTCTCGACGAACGCACGGTATGTGTGTCACGCTGACTTCGTCTGCGTTGTAACCAGTGATGCGATTAATGTTCGTTGGTGGCCGTTCGTGCTATTCCAAATATTCTACAAATTGCGAGGCGGTCTATAGCGCCGACTAAGTCTGGTGATTAAATGTAGACATTGTTCTCAACTATTGATATATGATTTTTTATGAAATTAGATTTTGAAATAAATAGACATGCTTTAACAAAAACCGAATTCAAATAGAAAAAAGAAAAGATATTCCAAAATAAATTAATATGTATAGGTACACTAAAAACAATAATCATCGAAATCGGTTGCCGTGAAATTGAATTATTGAGTTATTCATCTATTTGTCGCGCACGTACTTAATGCTAATTTAAGACTTCTAAAATATGGTTTTCTCATGGATACCACTATCAGAACTGGACTAAATTGAAATGGGACCACACAGGAAGCGTCAACTTTCTAATCAAAAATATCAAAATCGATTCAGTCAGTCAAAAGTTATGAGGTAACAAACATTAAAAAAAAAAAACTTGCAGTCGAATTGAGAACCTCCTTCTTTTTTGAAGTCGGCTAAAAAACAAAATATTTTTCTTGTTTTTGATCGATACACATGGCCAAGTGGATACTAAAGTCCCTGGAAATCATAACGCGAATAACCGTAGATATAAGGTCGAATAGTCAATTATAATATGTAATATAATAACGCCTGCCTTATCCCTCAAAGTGGAACGCATGACTCCTTCACGGCAGATATAGATAGTATTGTTGTATTAGCACGTGCCGGCTAACAAAAGGTCCCCTTATTAGTTGCATGTGTGCCAATACAACAAGTATTATTACATATTATACTTTTATATGGTAATTAGCTAAAGGTCTGGAGTTCTTAAAGAGCTATATTATTTTTGTCGGCAGTACAACCCCTTTTAGAGTATTTCTCAATTTTCTTTTCGGAGTTTTGAAGCCGCATAGACAAGAAAATTTGATATCAAGCGACGATAGGGGTTTAGTGACAAGAAAGTAGGACTCTAATTTTTCCACACGAAAAAACTTACGTCATTAAGACACCACCAAAATTGTGTTCAACTTCTGGCTAATTGTAAATTATTATTTAGGATCAAAATGCGTCCATCCGTCCATACTCAGTTAGAATCCACAGCAGACAGAAGATGAAGCGTTCCTAGTCACAATTCACCGAACCCAATCGAACAGCCGAGGTTGCGGTTTCCGCGCTCGCATAACAATAGTATGAAGACGCACCACACTGCTAGCACTAAGATCTATTAGACACTGTAAATCAGCGTTGAAATAACACATAGATACCCTAACCCATAGATACAGCCCACTGAGTTTCCCGCCGGATCTTCTCAGTGGGTCGCGTTTCCGATCCGGTGGTAGATTCTGCGAAGCACTGCTCTTGCTAGGGTCAGTGTTAGCATCACTCCGGCTTGAGCCCCGTGAGCTCACCTACTAGTTAGGTTACGCTGAAATAGCCTCTCAAGGCTATCAGCTTAGGTAGGGAAAAAAAGCCTCGAACGCGTTCCCCTCCAACGCCATAAAGGTCTATGCCATAACATCGAATGGCCAGGTCCAAATATGTATAATCGCGGCTTCAATACTCTCGACTCTCTGACTGAAGATGTCATTAGATTTGCACATAAAGTGTTTTTTTTATGTTTTGCTTTTAACAATCATATTTAACTTGACCCTTAACAATTATTGCTTCTCCCATTAATATTGAATTCATTAAATCACATACTATACAATATACGGTCCTGTATAATGACTAACATTACTTTGAACAGATTCATTACACGCAGCTAATAAATTAATGGCTCTTGATTGAAGTTTTCAATGGTACTTGCTTTAAATAAATTAAATAGGTACGTTAAGTTTGCTGTCGGTTGCAACTGTGTTTTCATTCATATGAAATCACATCGAGATGCTGTTGAGTTTTAAATTCTAGTAAACTAGCAATCATCGTAAAGTTGTTTAGCTATGTCAATATTCTTAAATATCAATAAACTCATTCCCAAAAACATTTAAGTACAGCTACATATGTTTTTAAGGAATATTTTTTACAAGAAGACAAGGCAATCTAAGAAATTGGTTTCTCAGACTTGTAGATGTCAAAATTGGGTAGGCATTAAAATTAGTCAAAACATTTTCTCTCAAAATATATTTGCTCTGTTACTTATAATTTTATTAACTTATTTCCTCATAAAAATAATAAACACCACATAGATAAAATACTTAATACTGCTTTGTTTGTTTGTTTTTATGGTGTTCATGCAGCGTGCCGGTTATCCAATGGCATTAAGATTTGCACAGTTATTCAGGTAGGATGTTTGACATAGTACTCCCAACGTACGGTAGATGGCGCCCTTTATTTCATTAAACGGGTTTAACACACACACACACTATCGCGCGATAGTCACAATGAAGCGTGGTCGGTTATCAAAATACACTTAATAAGCACTATATAGCATGTTATGATAAATAATATTTTTTACTAATATCGAAAACAATAGTGGACACCATTAAAAATCATGAACGATAGCTACTCCACGGGTTTTTACTTTGACGGACGCGGACAGGTTTGTGCAAAAATAGTCTGGACTCCGATCGTACGTCGCACAATGCATTCATTATTGTGATGAGAGTTGGATATGAACGCCCGACGCAGCTGTGCGACAATGTGTATGAACCTTTAGTTTGAAATAAAGAATGAATTTCCAAATGCTGGTATTAGTACTAACGTGAATTAAATGAAGGTATTTCCTTAAATCTAGAAATTTAAAACTTTGGATCTGTAATTTGTTCGATATCCAAATTTCGCAATATTTTTGGAAAGAAGTTCCTTATGGGACGATGCAGAGGGGTACCCTAACCGGGAAAAAACGTCCGTAACGTAATATTTTTTCTATTTAGTTTGTTATCAACAGATGTCGCTGCTCGTAAATTCAACAATTCCTGAATCGCGGTGACGAGATATTACACAGTTGATAGACGTTCTCGTATTTCTCTTGCTAAATCATACTTACCTGGCGTAGGGGATACCGTGATCATGTAGGTGGTTTTCCCAGGGCGAGGCTGCTCCATTGCACTGCGGAGAGGTTCACCCTTGCGATTATTTTTATCAATAAAAAAAACATAGTAAAAAATGTATACCCGAATAATGATTTTCTTTACACCTCGAATAGAACTTAAAATTAATATCTTTATAACAAGGAACTTCGTTCCTATCCGGTGTCCCACGACACCCCACATCTTTTTTAAAACTAACAAAGCTACACTATTCTCGCCTTTTTGTATATCGCAATAGTACCCACGGACTATAGAACAAATTAGATGGATCCGGGGACCCACTAAAACATTTCAGCGTTATCACGTCACGCAGTCCATCACGCTGTTCTTTGGAGTGGAGAAATAATGTAAGAGCCGTCATATTTTTTTCATGCAAAGCTGTTTTTTCGTCAATAAACAAAACATTCTTTTTGATACTCGTATACTGTTTATACATGTTTAATATATCGTGTACCTTTACTTGAGACCAGCATTCACAAAGAAACGTCTTCAAATGTGAACATCAGTTTCAAAAAATTCTCACATCAATTTTTTCAAGTAAACAACTTATTTACATACGAAAGTTACTAAGTATAATTTTCTTCGTATCATCGTAAAGTACCGTTTCGTCCATATTGTCTGGGAATGATTTCCATCGCAGTCATCTAACACCAAAAGAAAATAAAAGCTTAGAAATCACCATTCTACGACCGAAATAGTATTGGACTGTATTCAAAACTCCTCGGAATTACTATACTATTTGTAACCTTCTCCCATTCAGTAAGTCAACGCTTCAATGTAATTTGTTTGCAGCAGGAATTCGACAGTTATGAGATGAGCATAAATTTTTAACGTCCACGTTTAGGTGTCTGTTTATATTACGTGTTCGACCAAAAATAGCCGTTATTTATTA
This sequence comes from Bombyx mandarina, assembly GCF_030267445.1. Taxonomy (NCBI): domain Eukaryota; kingdom Metazoa; phylum Arthropoda; class Insecta; order Lepidoptera; family Bombycidae; genus Bombyx; species Bombyx mandarina. Next base: position 6,904,775 of record NC_143224.1, on the reverse strand, counting down.
TTGGCTTTATTAATTTTGTTAGTCTGCGTTCTGTTTGTGTTTTGTTTTTTTTTTTTCGTGTCACTGCCAATCGACATTTTTATAGAATCATAAATTAAACACGAATAAAACTTCTTTGAATTGTTTTGTACATGCGTAGGTGCAGTGGTCAGAGTTTAGTTGTTGCCGGTTCCCGAATACCTTAATGTGAATGTCGTCGAATTTCTTTAGAAATAAAGTTGAAATCTCTACATTAGATAAAGTGTATTGTGCCCTTGAAACAGGAGCACATGACTTAAGAAATAGAGGAGTTCGTGTTGTCAACTGCACTTGCAAACTCTTGGCATTTCAATGAGTACGCAGAGTGTGCGGTTTTAATTTTGTGGACAACGTCCCTTTTGCTCGTCTGGGAATTTAAATATTTTTTTAATAGATGGTCAGAGGAGCTTAAACCCAAACCGTAAAAATAAGTGAAAAAATTAGGATCAATTCCCGCAATATCTCCAATTGACCAAATAGTGACTTGCAGAAGTTATCGCGGTCTAAAGTATAAGATGCCCGATGGATTCATATCTAGCGAATGTCCTGCAGATAGGTACAAATTTTTCGAATGAATTACGTACGTAACAAATATTCAATTACTGGTTGGTGGTAGGACCTCTTGTGAGTCCACACGGGTAGGTACCACCGCCCCGCCTATTTCTGCCGTGAAGCAGTAATGCGTTTCGGTTTGGAGGGTGGGGCAGCCGCTGTAACTATACTGAGACCTTAGAACTTATATCCCAAGGTGGGTGGCGCATTTACGTTGTAGATGTCTATGGGCTCCAGTCCCCACTTAATATCAGGTGGGCTGTGAGCTCGTCCACTCATCTAAGCAATAAAAAAAAACGATTCAGAAAATGCTTCCACAATAAAGGACAACATCATGTAATAAAAAACAAACCCGCAAAAGCTTTAACTCGAGGAATTACTTGTGTTAGGGCGTCTTGTGAGCCTGCACGGGTAGATACCACCACCCTGCCTGTTGCTGCCTTGAAGTAGTAATGCTTTTCTGTTTGAAGGGTGAGGCAGCCGTTGTATTGTAAAAACTGAAACTTGGAACTTATGTCTCCAGGTACCATTGCGGCAATTATTTTGATGTATGTGGACTCCGGTGATCACTTTATCTTAGCATTACCAAAAGCTACTAGCAGCTATGATTACGATATTTATTCTACCTATATAATTACATTTACGGGATCCTTGCTTATCAAGAAAACAAGTAAAATGACTTATCTCACGCAGAAAATCGCCCGCAAAATTATGTTCCAGCACTGACACTTTACACATTAATTACACGGAAAAGGCGAGGGAACTAACTTTGAACAAAAGGCAAGTACACTTCTCGTTTAATCTGATTCGTATTATTGCAGTCGTAACGCAACATTCCGTAGGATTTATTACAAAAGAGCTGTTAAGAAAACCTTCAAGGACGGGGCCGATCGGGCAAATGAAGAACCACAATAATATAAGGCTGGACACAGTACCAATGTCAAATGGTAATGATTTTTAATATTAAGTAGAAATTTTATCTATCTATATAATCTATATATATAAAAATGAATTGCTGTTCCGATTTGGCTAATTTTGGTCTTATATTATTTGTCGAAGTCCAGAGAAGGTTTAAAAGGTAGATAAATATGAAAATTTGAATTAAATAAAGTTTAGGTCTTTTATACGAAGGCACTACGAAGTCTGCCGGGTCAGCTAGTTCCCATATAATTATCTATTTCCAAATAAGCAAAGATAAAAAACCATAACCATACGATAACCATTTCTTACAGTGTTTTTTTTTGTTATTTAGCAGCGATTTACGAGTTGTAATACCTGTATTCGATACTTAGAATACTTAAAACACTTCACAAACACTTTAAAACTCTCAATTCGCTTCGCTTCAAGTGATCCGTTCACTGTTTCGCTTCGAGTAGTTCCGATTACTAACTGGCTGCGTGCCATCCCTGCAACGCTTACATTATATATATTATAGCCGATACCACATCCCTAGAATTATCGAGAATATTCCACACATCTCTAGTACATTATGTTTCCGCTATCTGACAATAGATGGCGTAGTACTTCTCGAGCGTTCTAGGTGCTACTAGATCCTGCGATATTCGTTCGACTATTCGGCGACAGATGGCGTTACCCTTACTAGCGTATCAGTGTTTATGTCATATCTACATATTATGCATTCATACGACGAACTATGTATATTTTACCATTATCCATTTCTTACCAAATATGACCGGCCTTAAGCGAAACATGATTTATCGAGAAAGCTTTAGTTGTAAGAGCTGGTAAAGCTTTTGACGTTTAAGCGAGTTGTTGCTTCGTGCAAAATGGAATCCTAGTTTCACACGCAACAAAATGTGCTCTTCATTATCTGATGAACTTTACGAAGGCGTTGAGCTCATAGATTAATCCAATTATAGACATTTGAAACGACTCGGCCAAGAATTTATTGCATTATTTTAAAATGATTGTCCGACACGTGTTCTTTTTTGCCATGTTTCTTTTTAGCTATTGAACAAAGACTTTTATGGCTTCTTTTCACTGCTGTGGACTCAGTTTTTTGTTCAATTAAAAAATAAATTATTATTTTCTTCGGAATTACATACCTTATAATTTCAGTGAACCAAATTTGTGGATGCGAATAACTGTAATAGTCTTCGATTTTAAGACATGTCACAAAAATAAATAATGCAATACATTATTGGTAGTTCATGTTTTTATAAGTTTTATCATGTGAAACACAACTTTATTTAGTGTGTAAATTTCATTAGCTTTTTATTACTATTCACAACTATAATGATTGTAGTCATAAATAGGACTAAACGATTTAGTACTTAATAAACAATATTAATAATAAATGAAACAATTTTAGTGTTTTTTTATTCTTAGCATAATAACATTTTAATTTGGTTTCACGTTTATCTACGAAATAATGTTTTGTTATTTGAAATTAAATAAAAAATTTAAAAAAACATTTTATCACGCTACTTTAAATAGTTTATATAAACGCCTTAAAAAGAAACACCAAAATCTTTTCTCTGGTTTTTGCGTGCAAGATATTAATCAATACAATGTTTTTATTACGGTTTAGCATAGTGTAAAATATAATACGATTTTCAAATCGATGTCCCTATACTCTACTTACAAGTTCTGGTAATACTATATTACAACGCTCTCTATCCATTTTGCGATCGGAATCAGACTCGACGACACGCAAGACAGAACAACCTGTCCCGTGAGATCGTATCGCATAATTAAATGCTGAATATTTCATTATTTTGTGCATATTTTAAATTATATTCTTCATTTTTATTCACCAAACCGAAATTCGTCCGATTTATGTTGTTTGAACACATTAACTTTAATAATTTTTGTTTTGAAAAGGGTGTATGTAGTATTATGGTAATAGTATATTTTAATTTCATTTGAGACAGCCTTTTTAGCTACAATTTTGTTGACTCACATTTCAAGGTAGCTAGTGGCGTTAACGTTGTGATTTGAAAGGGCTCTGTAAACCACTCTATACATCTCCGATCACCCTCTTCAGCCTACCCATACTCTGAGCCAAGAATGTCAAGTATGACTCTCAGTCATCCTGGATGCTCCCATGACTTTCTGCCCACACATAAAGGCAATCCGCGCCGCATTTATTCCCGGCAGACTTCATCCCATGATTTGCAAGCGGAGTAAAATGTCCGTTTGCAACAAGGTGACATTTTAAAAAACTTGCATGCCATATGCATAATGCTATAACGACCTATACGAGTGCGGTGTTCGCTCACACAGCACGCACCCACAAAGACGTCCGAATTTCCAGGTTCACCGTCTAAACACCGTGGCTTGTGAGGAACTGGCCTCCGAATCCATCAGAAACACAGCGTCGGGACGGTACTTCGATAAAACCATACTTCATGACAATCGCCTCATAGTGGTCGCCGCACACTACTCTTCGACTATGGTTCACGCAGGAGCCAGTCACCATGTGTCACCACAATGCCCTAGACACATCCTTACGGATCCACACTTTTTTTCAACGCTGGGGAATCCATTTACAGATACTCAGTCGAGGGGGATAACGGACCGGGTTATTTTGGAGTCCGGCGCCTCCTGCGAGGAAGAAAGGGAGAAGAGAAGAGCCGAGGTCCTTCACCTCCCCCAATTTCTCACAGGAGACTACGCCTTGAAAAAGGCGCGCGAAGCACTTGCCCCGCAGAACGACTACCGACTAAACCCCATCGAGCTCCACCACACCGACTACACGAAACTTACGGTACCGCGGTGCGCGCCAAAAATTAGGGACCCTGGTAACCGTACTCGTCGAACTCGCTAAAGAGTTCGACGTGAAAACTTACTCTGATATATTATGAGCTTCCTGAATTTCCCATTGAGTCTTCTCACCGGAGCGCGACGCTGGTCTCTATTCACCACGATTGGGGAGTTATTTTTATATGATTTATTTTGTTGTACGTGTGTAATTGATCATAAATGTTTTTGGATATTTAACTTTTATCTTAATTTCATTTAAAAACAGTTCCGTGTCATGAAATCCAAGCTTAAAATGATTGCACTGAAAAGTATTTACTAAAGTGGTACCAACGGTGTTATCATTAAAGTGCAACGGTTTCTGGTGTGCTTTCGACTTTAATTACTAATGCAATAAAAACGGCCCTTATTATTACTTCCGATTTAATTTGTGTTTGGATTCATTTTCTGTGAATAGACGTTTTATGACAAAGGTTGATAAAACTTGTGTAAGTTAATTTTGTTAATTATTATTGTATCTTTGAATATAATTTTGACAGTTTCAGATCTTCAGCCCGTGAGAACCAGGCTAACCGCCTCGAAGATCTATGAACTAGTGGTTGGTTTTATCAGACCATGAGATCAAGGCTCCGGCATGTAAGAATAGGAAAGCAATTGAGATTTTAATCTTAGTACCCAAGGAATACGTCCTCGGCTGTTTCCAACATATTTCATTCTGTGGGCAGTATGCCAATCTGCCTATCGTTACAAATGAACTAATAAAATAATTCAAATTTAATGTCAAAAATTTGTGTTGACAACACAGAATATCTTTTTTTTTCTTAGATGTGTGGACGACCTAACAGCCCACCTGATGTTAAGTGGGTACTGGAGCTCATAGACATCTACAACGTAAATGCGCCAAGCACCTTGAGATATAAGTTCTAAGGTTTCAGTATAGTTATAACGGCTGCCCCACCCTTTAAACCGAAACGCATTAATACTTCACGGCAGAAATAGGCGAGGTGGTGGTACCTACCCGTGCGGACTCACAAGAGGTGCTACCATTATAACATTCCATCGTAAATTTACATTCCTCTTCTTCAACGTTAACATATTAAGCATTGCTCGGCGACCCATAGTCCCAAAGTATAATCGTTTTCTAAAAACTTATCAATATATTATTCTGTTGGGCAGAACATGAACTTCGAACGAAAATTATGTAAAATTACATAAATTATGTATCTCAAATTATCGCAACGCGCCTGATGATCGGCAAGGAAAGTATTATAAAATGTCCCGAGGCTAACCTTCGCGTGACTGGGGCTGCGCATTCACAGTAGATGTGGTCCATCAGACTACTGATGATTTTTGCGAACACGCAAAAGCAATTCTTGAACGTGAAACATACCATCGCTTCCTGAGCTTTTCGAGAAATCCTAAAACCGTTGATCACAAAACAAATTAATATTTGTGACCTTCGTTTGATCTATACTAATATTATAAAGAGGAAAGATTTGTTTGTTTGTTTGTTTCGAATAGGCTCCGAAACTACTGGACCGATTTGAAAAATTCTTTTTCCATTAGAAGCCGACATTGTCCCTGATGAACATAGGCTACTTTTTTAAATTATTTTTTTTTTGGTTTCATGTGTGTTTTAATGTTTCCGAAGCGAAGCGAGGGCGGGTCGCTAGTATTATAATAAAATTATACAATAACGAGGTGTTGTTACCGTAGGATCCATTTTATTTACAAAATTTATTAGTCGCGTTTCTTCCAAATTATTCGAATTGTTATTATCTGAGACGGACACATTCTTACAGTGCACTTATCGTTAAGTAATCACCGAATACCTTTTATAGCTTTTCGCGGCTTAAATAGCAGGCTTATTATACGTACCCGTGCCTACCAGTAAAGAAATTAACTGGTAGATTTACTTGAAATGATGTCATACTGAGCTCAGTACAAATTCGATGAAAATATTTTACAGATGAGTTAATAATAATAAGAAATTTTTAGTACACTATCTATTTTATAGTTTCCAGATAGAAAATGTTGTCATTAACAATATTTTACATAAATCAACAACGAAGAACATTTCGAAGAACAGAAACTAAAATAAGGTAAATATAACTGAATATTCAATCATTTTGATTCAATTTGAATTTCATTAGACTATAGATAGATTGGTCCGTGATTTGTAAATCGCTCGTTATGTTTGCATCGAATGATATGACTACAGCTTATTCGTTGACAAACGATTTCAATGATTAAGGTGTGATTCTAAAGAATTTGGGTAATAATTGGTGGTGGGTTATTATTATCCACACAGGTAACCACCTTCTTCCCTGTTTCTGTCCTAAAGCGGTGACGCGTGCCGTTTCGGACGATAGGACAGCTGTTTAAAAATAATATTTCGACCTTGAATCTAAAATAAGTAAGCACGACGCTAATATTCCACGAAATACAAAAACTTTTATCCCCGTACCAAAGCATTTGGTCAGCCTGTTGCGGTCACAAATTCTGAAAACGATATCTAACACTTGATGTTGTGTGGTCTAAACATCATAAATTGACGAAGCTCAAGTCCAAGGGCCGGCCGCACGGGGATTATGGACCCATCTCAAATTTTAAAACAGAAAAAGTTTAATGTAAAGATCACTGACAAATTTGTAACAGAACAATGAATCGGATATTAAAGTATCTTCTTACGTGACACGGGCGAGCGGATGAGACGGTTAGGTAGCGTTCAAAGTGCATAGGATCTCGAAATTAGTACTTTTGAATGTTAAAATATCTATAATTTCAATAGTGTTTTTTGGAACGAAGTTCCTTATGGGACGATGCGGGGGGGTACCCTAACCGGGAAAAAACGTCCGTAACGTAAGATTTTTATTATTTATGTATAGTCTTAGTATGATGGCTATACAGTGTCTAATGTATAGCCTACGTGATGACGGCTATTATTATTATTCGTATAAATAGCTGTTTCTTTGTATATTATTATTATATATTCTTTTATAAATCATTGTGAATAAAATAAAGTTGATAACTTTGTAGTCGTTTTTTTTTATCAATAAAAAAATCATAATAAAAATGTATACCCGAATAATTATTTTCTTTATACCTCGAATAGAACTTAAAATTAATATTTTTATAATAAGAAACTTCGTTCTTATCCGGTGTCCACGACACCACACATCTTTTTTTTACATTTTTCGAGACGCGATAAGTTGTGCACAATTAAAAATACTTAGTGTGGGTGATCTACTCATTTAGAATTCATCCAGCGCCGCAAACGCTTAGCTTAGCAAATGCAAGAACTAAACTAAAAGTCTATAGTCATGCTAACTAGTACTAAGCACGTACGGCACGTGCGTGACACCTAGTAGTCTCCACAAAGATTACTGTCGCAAACAGAATAAGTTACCTGCGCAAAACTATCGGCGGCGTCCTTCGGGCTGCGTTCGTCGCATCGCTCATCGCTTCGCTTAATGCCCTGTTCTCACGCAACACAACCGCTCGCGAACCTCTCTGTGGTGTTAAATGTATCCGCCTGCTTGTATCAAGTTACCGTACCAAAGGCGTGGGCATTGACAAGTCCAACTTGTTTTGTTTTGTTCACTCGAGCATCGTAAAGGTTGACTTTCTACGCGCATCGACGTGACGTCCCTGCCGGTTGAGTTACGTTTAACTTCATAGCGGACGCTTGTTAAATGTCACATCGACAATACGTTCCGTCGTCACAATAGCATTGACAAAAAACGATAAATATAGACCGCTGCATACCTAAACGGAGAGATGATGCGTTTTTTATCTATATATTAATACGTGAATCAAAAACTTTGTATCTCTTTTTACGAAGATTGCGCGGACGAAGGAGTATGAAATTTTCCACACTTATAGAGAATATAGAGAAGATGTGCACAATGATAACATTCTTTTAAAATAATGCATAAAAGATACATTAAATCAATAAAGAAAACATTACACACACTACATACCATGTATTTAACGCACACAGGCATGCATACTATTTATTGTCAAACTTTTGTTCTTGACGTCTGTTGTCAAATTGAGAACAGATTAAGTAGTGTTTGTCTTTGTTAAAAAATTTCATAGTGTAGTCTTGGCGAAATTTGTGATTATAGAAGTATAAAATACAATAATAATAGTGTACAAACTTACAATTCCAATTAATTATAGTCGAATTTCGACTACTGCGGGACCTCTAGTTTATTTAAAATTATAACTTCAGCTTTCGTTTAAAATATATATTTAGCCATCACTATGTTGTTTTAATCGATTTTTGCTGTCACTTTCGAAGGTGAGGTGTTATTGCGATGAAAAATAATTATGTACGCAGAGCCGCGCCATGCTGGGCTGACAGATCCCTACAACGGCTATTAAATTGTAAGACCACAGCGCTCATTTTAAGAAGCCATCTTTCGATGTTGACATATGAAGATGTTTTTATTTGTTTACCGATATCAGCTAACTGCAACTTATTTTACGCTTGTCGATTGCAATAATTTTGCGATTCAATTACATTGATCTTAAATACGAAGATTTACATATTCACCCAAATTTATTTAATTATATTTATATGCTATAATATTCCATAATTTTAAACTTATTTTCACTAAGCTTACCAGTGTTTCGCCAAGTGAATTATGTCAAAGAAATAGATGGTAATTATTTGTAGACTTTAAAAAAAATAGAACATTGACTATTATGATAATGGAAACTAAAATGAGAACACATCATAAACCTATTTTTTGTTTAACTGAACGTGCTCACGATTAACTGGTATTGGTTTGCTGGAGTCTATAGACATTGTATTTTCTTCGGTTTTCGCCAGTCCGTTTACACTATCCCTAGACCTAGTAACTATACTGAGACCTTAGTACTTATATCTCAAGGTGTGTGGCGCATTTACGTTGTAGATGTCTATGGGCTCCAGTAACCACTCAACACCAGGTGGGCTGTGAGATGGGTGGACGCCATCTAAGCAATAAAAAAATAATTGTAAGTAGTCATCGACGGATACAGAATTAGAAATACATTACAATGAATGATAAAAAAATATGTTATTTTTTGTACGTTATTACAAAGTTAAGTCGTACACTGTGTGCAGTGCTAATAAAAATCTTACGTTACGGACGTTTTTTCCCGGTTAGGGTACCCCTCCGTATTGTCCCATAAGGAACTTCGTTCCAAAAAACGGAGGATGAAATCGTAAGAGCAATTTTAATTATATCTACTCATCGACATCACAACGTAACTTACCTCGACGCATGATGTCGAAGTCTCAATAGTATTATATATAACGTCAGTTCCATTTTCGTGAACGATAGCTACCAGAAAGACTAAGGAACTTCTCTTTGTTCTACAAACTACACTAAGCAGCGCCACCAGCGCGTGAGATAATTCTTTTCCCGAGCGATTCACTTTGAAAGTCTTAACGTCCACGGCATAAAGCTCATAATCGTAAATCCGTTTTGCAGCACTGTGAATTGGACAATACTAGAATACTTATGTTGTTATTATGTTGATAAAACCGTAACAGCATTGTTAGATACACAGGCGCATGATTAGAATGCGGAATTTTAGAATAAGGAGTGTGTTTCTGTTATATGTATGTTTCCCAAAACTGTTTTGAATAGAATTCGAGAATTCGCTTCATTTTGATGCATTTACTAATACAGCAGTGGTTTTTAGGACAATAACATCATGCCAAAGACAAAGGAATGTCACCTTCAATTTGATTTGAGCCATATTTTATCTGTTAATTCAAACGATCGAGATCAGACTATGGCACATTGAAACCCGTTCGATATTAGTGAAGTTGAATTGTAACGGAGAAGAAAATAATAATTCCAAAACTATACTTTAATAAAGTACTATTAAGTATATAAGTATTATTATATTCAAATGGCTAGGCAAGACTATTTTCGTTTTTCATAGAACGGAATAAACATTAAAATAAGAGGTATTTATTGATTGCTATTGTGAACAGATGAGCCCTCGGACCAACTGACAACAACCTAATCTAATCTACTCTGCCTACTCTAATCTCGTTTGATAAAGGTCATGTGGAATAGAATAGAATAGCCCGTGGGAAATCATAATACTAAATTGTAACCCGTTTTCATGTTTAAATTAAGAAACCTTGAAATGAGACCCAATAAAATTAAATTAAATACTAAAACAAATAAATAATCAGTAAATTGCCACAGAATAAAAATGAGCCTCAGCTCTACATGTCACTATAAAATCCAGCGCTTACTTATTCAATAAACGTTTACAGTGTGGGAACAAAATATAACCCACTTTGTTCCGTAGAAACTACAGCTATTTGTCAATGCGCATCCGTATTCTGTGAATTCGTTTTGACTTCACGTAGGCAGTTAATAAATTCGAATATTGGATTACGTAAGAACTCACGCGGTTTTTTGTTCGAGTACCATGTTTTGGTGTTTGAAGTTTATTGCTTGAATTATGTGTTTATTTTGATTGTTATTTGTTATTGTTTGTTTTCGGGGAAATACGATCCGATGTGGGCGTGAGCTTAATTTCTATTATTTTATTTACTTTCATCGTTCAAGTTAATGGTCAGTAATGAAGTTAATAGTTCGTTTTTAATAGTAAAATTAACATGGGCTATGAAGCTGAGATGATCAATCATGAATAAAATTCAAATAATAATAATATGTTATTACAATAACTAGTGGTTCCTTGGTAGTCGAAATTCGACTATAATTAACTGAAATTATAAGTTTGTACACTATTATGATTATATTGTCAAAGACTTCTATAATCACAGGTTTCGCCAGGACTACACTTTAGACAAATATTGATAAAGACAAACAATATTACTCTATTCTCAATTTGACCACAGACTATAAGCAATAAGAAAAGTTTGACAATAAACAAATAGTATGCATGCGTGTGTGTGTCAAATACATGGTAGTGTGTGTAATGTTTTTATTTATTGATTTAATGTATTTTTTATGCACAGCATAATAAAATATCAACATTCTGCACTTCTTCTCTATATTCTCTATAAGTGTGGGAAATTTCATAGAAAATCATAAAAAGAACCCGTCAACTAATTTGACGCGGAGATTTTTCCCTGAAAAACACGTCTAAAACATTGTCGTTTACATTGACAAATACGACGTCACTCATTATTAAATTAGTTAAGAAAACCTATAAAATCAATCTGTTAATAATTTAATAAAAAAAGCCTCTAATAATCACTTTTTTGTGCGCAAAAGGGGAAGAGAATACATAAAAATTTGAGATAACATCCTGTTAGAAAAAAAAGAACCCGTCAACTGATTTGACGCGGAGATTTTTCGCTGAAAAAACACGTCTAAAACATGTCGTTCACATTGACAAATACGACGTCACTCATTATTAAATTAGTTAAGAAAACCTATAAAATCAATCTGTTAATAATTTAGTAAAAAAAAGCCTCTAATAATCACTTTTTTGTACGCAAAAGGGGAAGAGAATACATCAAAATTTGAGATAACATCCTGTTAGAAAAAAAAAGAACCCGTCAACTGATTTGACGCGGAGATTTTTCGCTGAAAAACACGTCTGAAACATTGTCGTTCACATTGACAAATACGGCGTCACACATTATTAAATTAGTTAAGAAAACCTATAAAATCAATTTGTTAATAATTTAGTAAAAAAAAGCCTCTAATAATCACTTTTTTGTGCGCAAAAGGGGAAGAGAATACATCAAATTTTGAGATAACATCCTGTTAGAAAAAAAAAAGAACCCGTCAACTGATTTGACGCGGAGATTTTTCGCTGAAAAAACACGTCTAAAACATTGTCGTTTACATTGACAAATACGACGTCATTCCGAAGCAACAACATCGAGGAAAACCGTTACGTCTAAATTTTACAAGCGTAACACGGCTTTCATAAACAAATTCTACGTATTCCGGGACAATTTCACGCCCTATTTTACGCGTGCGAATTCTTCTAGTTGACAATTGAAAAAGTCGTGAACGCCTCTCTTTTATTCGACCTTTTTGACTAAAGGTTCCTTAAGTGGATAAATGAGTTTCTTTCTTCAACATTTTCGTACATCTAAAAAATACTTAGAGCTTGAATGTGAAAATTTAATTCCGAATGCCCGTAGAATTACATTAGGCCGGAGTGGCTTAAAACTAACAGAGGAAGTAATTATACTAGTAATGTTATTATTTACTCACATTTTACGAGGTTTCTTTATCAAAGATATTAATTAATCAATGTTAAATACAGTTGATAAATTTTATTATACATTACCCAAATAGTATACGGCCGAAAAACGAAACATGTATACAAACTTTCTACGTAATATAACTGCTCCAAGGTTGATATTATTGTGTGTATGGGTACCGGAAATACACTCCCATATAGAACGAGACCGACTAATAATAATAGATAATAATATAATATAGTATTGCTGATGGCCTTGATTTGGTGCGAATTAGGCTGCCTTCAAAAGCATAAAAAAGTGGAAGCTATCCAATCTCGACTTGCAGCTTTTAATATAGGTAAATAGCAGAAGTTATACCACGCTTTTTTGCACGCAAACTTCTCAATATTAAGAAGGAATGCACACTATTTTATGCATATTATGCATATACATGCAATGATAAATTATAGAAAAAGTCAAAGCTTAGAAAATAAATTTTGAATGTTTTCAACTGTTTCTGCATTTTCTGAAACACATGATTTCATCAATTCAACAACGCAAAAATGATATGGTACTTAACAGTCGTAAGTTCAAACTAACTTTAGGATTATGATATAGGTGGGAGTTCATTCACATTTACTTTATATTTGAAATAGATCACACTAAACCCTCCTATTGGAATTTTATAACAGATATATGTGGAGAAATGGAATAGGCCTTAAAAAGAAAACGACATATATTTAAACTAAAGTCCTTGGGGCATGTCATGATATTCTAATTTCGATAGTTTTCCTGTTACGATAACGATGACTAACGAACGAATATTATTATTATAAATAAAATGTTAAGGAGAACAAATATAGACGTACTTTCTTTTTGAATCTATACTAATATTATAAAGCTGAAGAGTTTGTTTGTTTGAACGTGCTAATCTCAGGAACTACTGGTCCGATTTTCAAAATTCTTTCAGTGTTGGATAGCCCATTTATTGAAAGAAAGAAAGAAAGATTACGGTAAGACCAGTAGAAGTGGAACACCAATAAAAATGTTTCAAAATAAGGGTTTAAATAGCTCCTTAACATACTATAATTCAAAAGTATTTTCACTTTCTATGTAAATAAAGTGGGGGTAAAATTTAGCATTATGCCAAAGTAACTATTCCACGGGGACGGAGTCGCGGGCCAAAGCTAGTAATTTATATTGAGTCACATCATTGTATTTATCTAGCACAACTCATGTTCAATATCATATATGTTTTGTTAGAATCTTATTATTATTTATTAAATGGGGTCGTGGGATTAAATCTAAGAGTAACTGCGATCAAGGATGACTACCCCAGTATGTCAAATATCTACATATTATGTACAGGCTAAAATCCATTATTAACAGAATTGACTTGAACTTGTTTACTTTACATCTTCAGAATAAAGAACGCGAATGCGAAAGTACAGAATTCACACGGAATGTAGAGATTTCATTTTTCAAAATACCTGCAGATTGAAATAGCACTAAGGTTCAGTTTACATATATAATATCTTCGCTACAACATAGTATTATGACAGATGAATAACGGAATAGTTGTAGTAAAACGAGGCTTCGTGGTAAGAGTAGGTAAAATGTTGATTCCGGCAGGCTGGTTCTGACCTAGAGGGGTATCCCGGAACACTAGCGGCATCGCCAGGACGGCTTGGGGGGTTGCCGTAACGCGGAGACCGGCGTTGCTGGTCGTCGACTATAGCCTCGACGACCCGTCGGTCGGGCTCCCTCGGGGTAGCGCTGCGTGTCTGGTTGTAGTGTTGACCGCAGGAAGGGGGACTACTCTAACCGGGTTCTGACCCCGGGGATCGGACGTCGTGTGTAAGAGTGCAAGGGAGTCGTTTACTGCGGTAGGACCCTAAAACTCTTTGGGCCCGCAGTCTGCTACCAACATCAGCAGATCGTCAAGTCCCACATACCCCGCGCGCCCCCTTAGACGCGCGGACCACGCGCCCGAAAAAAAAGAAGGTTTGAAGGAAGGTGCCATTTTCCGGTGAACAGTTCAGTCCCTTTTGCGACACCAACGGGTAAATGTCATACAACTTTACAGACATCAAACTTGTTTCCTATCAATAAGTACAAAAAGCGAATACGAACCTCAATAAATAAATGTGTAAATATATTAATTCACTTTTAAAAATAACTAACTGTTTTCTTAGTGATAATTTCGAAGATAAAACAACTAGTGATTAACAATCTATTACCACCAAAGAGGGAGGACAGACGAACAAACAAGTCAATAAATTAAAACGTCTAAAAACGCGTGTAATATACACAAATATAATTTTAATATCAGTCAAATACAATTAAACGTTATACACAAGTCGTTCCATATTCCCAATATCCACGGACCTCACAGCCAGAGGTAGATGCTCTCCGCGGGGTACCATTTGCTCGCTAAGTGATTTTATTTGTGTCCACATCTCTGTATCGAATTACACTGCGACCAGCTGCTTGATCGATTGTACAACGCATCGCTAAAATAATAAAACAGACGTATATGAAGTTAAACTTCAAAATTTAGCTGAACATAATTAATTAATTAATTCCCTCTGTATTTTGTACCGTATGTTCCATAAAGAGTACTCTGAGGAATTGTTTGAGATGATCCCATCATCTCGTTTTTACTGTCGCACCGCCCGCTATCGGAGTAGAGTTCATCCATTCTACTTAAGCCACTGCGTTAATCCACAGTGCGTTTTCAGAGGTATTTTTTGCCACGTACTTGCCGGCTTTGGAATGAGCTCCCCTCCACGGTGTTTCTCGAGTGCTATGATATGTCCTTCTTCAAAAGCCGCCATTACCCGAAACATGTCTTGTCAGATCCCCCGGATTCACTCTCGGTGCTTTTGGGCCTCTCAAGCACCGGTCGACGTCCTCGTCGACGAGCGAACTAACCCATAGACACAGCCCAATGAGTTTCTCGCCGGATCTTCTCAGTGGGTCGCGATTCCAATCCAGTGGTAGACTCTGCGAAGCACTGCTCTTGCTAGGGCTAGTGTTAGCAAATTCTCTCAGGTTGAGCCCGTGAGTTCTCCTACCCGTCCGGGCGTAGCTGGAATAGCCCCTCAGGGTACCAGCGAAAAAAAGTCCTTCTTCAAAGGAGGTTTGTGGAGATTATTAAATGATAGGCTTGACTCTGTCCCTGACAATGGTGACGTCCATGGGCGACGGTAGCAACTCACCATCAGTTGAAACGTATACTCGTCTGTACGAGTATACGGCAATAAAAAAAAATATTAACTGAGATTTACTCTAAAATCTAATTAAATGACCGGTATTTCACAAATTTTTTTCTAAATCACCTCTTTCAAACATCCTTTATCACGTTTACTGAATACAATAATTATGAGCATATAAATTCGAAATTTCAAATACATAAAATCATTATATTGTACTGATCAGTTCAGCACGCAACACCTAAATACATATAATACAAATGAAAGTGGATTTGTTTTGCCATAAAAAGCTAGTTGGCAGCAGTCCTACTGTGATAGCTAATGGAGTTTGCCTTTACTTAATGTAAAGCATAGGTTTGTTTACGACTATCATAATTTCTGAATATTCCAGTACCTATCTAAATTATAAGTAAGACTTTGTAAAGGAAACGATGAAATCTGTACAATTTTAAAGCACTATAGATAATGTCACTCCACAATTTGCTACTGCATTTCATCTATATTATACACTTATCTAAATTTAGAGCGTTGGTGAATTTTAGCGTTAGAACGTCTGATGGAAGCTTTTTACTTATTAAATGAATATGATATGACCGTCTAGACCTCATCTTTCAGACATCAAATTTCGAGCTCGACTAATAAGATGGACTGCTAATTAATGTGCTAAACTCTTTGATCGAAATGTATAAAGTTGAACCGAATACATATTACATCGTAAAAACGATTATTTTAATCCAACATCATACAAACAGAGATATTATTTATCGATAATATTCTTTATAACCGAAAAATTATGAGTGTCTCAAGAATTAATTAATTATGCACAATTAAATTTATTGTTGAATTCACGATCGGATTCTTCTAAGTGTTGTCTTTGCTGAAATCAAATTTTAAGGAATGTTATTCAAATGACACTCGTTATTAAAGGTTATGGTATATTGAATTATGCGAATCTCGAATAAAATAAACAAAACGGACATGATCAATGCAAAACACAACAATTTTTTTAAAGCCCCTTGACGTGCTAAATGAGGCAGACAACGCTATAATAAAATTGTTGAGGGCGGCATTATGTTAACATTTGGGAGTTTTATCACCATTCCACGCCCGTAAAAGTTTGTTTGCTTGATGCCGTTTCTCATATTTAAAATGCAGGCTTCCTCTTTTCATTTATATTTGTACTATTGCGATAATTTTTATGATTTTTTTTAAGATGATAGACACATGGATGTGAATAAAAATCGAATTAAAATAAAAAGCTAATATTGAGTTCATTAAAATTAGTAAAATGGGTGATTCAAATTTCTAAATAATTATTTCCGTCCACTTAAATAGCCTGAATTTCTAGATGTATATTTTATCTTCAAGAAGGTATAAAGCTTACATTCCGTAACCACTGAATCTCCCAATAGAAATAAACAACCAAAATCTTCACTTAACTAGGGTGTGATGCTTAAATCGAAGGGGCATCAAAGTAAACTTAATTTCAGTTTTCAAATTCACAACCAATTCTCGACGAACACACGACGTACCTACTTAATTTTTTTTCATTCTTTACGCAAATCTAGAAACAGCGGCGCCCGAACCTTATCCAGAAATGTCACTCTCAGCTGTGGAATCGATTTGGAAGTTTATTCAAACTGACAACGCGTGAAGCAAGCCTGGTCTTGAAATCTATTCCGCCCGGTACACCTCCAATATAAACTTATGTGTACACTTTATTTTAATAAAAGTAAGGCTTATATAAGATTAGATATTATTGTCTTTCTTCGAACAAGCAGTTCTATTATTCTCTTGACATATTTAGTAGTTTGCTATATTCACGATATGCAGTCTAAGATTCCGTAACCGCTACTCCAAGGACGACTGAGCGAGGGAGTAATCGGCGCGAAACCATTGCTCTTCAATTTCAATTTTGCTACAGTAATGAGGGGACCACGACTACATTACAATAATAATACGATGATTAACACAGAGGTTCACATTATTTCGAAGTCGTCGTGGCCTAACGGATAAGACGTCGGGTGCATTCGTGTTGAGCAATGCACCGGTGTTCGAATCTCTCACCAATTTTTCTAATGAAATACGTACTCAATAAATGTTCACGATTGATTTCCACGGTGAAGAAATAGCATCGTGTAATAAAAATGAAACCCGCAAAATTATAATTTGCGTAATTACTGGTGGTAGGACCTCCTGTGAGTCCGCGCGGATGGGTAACACCACCCTGACTATTTCTGCCGTGAAGCAGTAAAGCGTTTCGGTTTGAAGGGTGGGGCAGCAGGTGTAACTATACTTGAGACCTTAGAACTTATATCTCAAGGTGGGTGGTGCATTTACGTTGTGGATGTCTATGGGCTCCAGTAACCACTTAACACCGGGTGGGCTGTGAGCTCGTCCACCCATGTAAGCAATAAAAAATAATAATTGTATACTAGATGGAAACTACGTTGTATGAAATGTATTTATGTGACATAAAACGCATGTTTCGATTACATTTATGTTTGTGAACATTGTTGATTTTTTTCATTTACTGAAGCTGTTTTTAAATGAAAAATACCTTATTGAAATGTTCATGAATATTTTGTTTCAGGCCACAATTAATTGAAATCCAAGCACAAATGATTCAATATATTCAAATTGTCTAGGATATAATTACTATTATTATGTTAATAATGACAATCGCAGCAAATATTTAGCTGTGTGTAAACACAGCATTATAACGCCTCAGATCCAAGTGCGCGTTTCTTGAACGTTCACATGCTGATTTGAATTTGGTACGATATGCTATCTAGATCGACTCTATCGAAAAACATTACATTCGAATCACCTGTTTTGAGCGAGACGTAATGTGACTCGATTCGCCTGTGTGTAAAGAATTTGTAATTATATGTTGAGGTATTTATGAGTCCATTAAGTTTTAGTTTAGCATTTGTGGTTCTACGACAGAATAATTTCTTGTGCTTCCACTAAAAAAAAATATTCCAATTAGAATTCTATGTGGATTTTATAAGAATAAACTCATTTGTATAACGTTTAACCGCTATTTATAATAAATAATACTAGCTCTTATTTTCTCCCTGTCCACTACTTAATCACATTTCCACTGAAACTACAAAATATCAGCATAAAATTTTAGTACATTCTTCGTCAAAACATCATTTATAATACTAAACATGAAATCGATAACACCGTACTGTAGATTGTCTTGGACCTTGAAATGTTTAAATCTTAACTAATCCTTTGCTAATTTCTCTGTTACCTTCATTTAGACAAGAATCGTTTTTAGATTGAACAATTCTTCCTTGAATTATAAAAAAGTGTTAATGAAAATCGAGATGGAAAACAAGACCACGTAGTCCACGCGTCAGTTGATTTTTAAATTAGCATTACATTAAATATACATTGCATCCCGTGTCAGAAACTAGTATAATGCCGACCGAGAGAGCTGGTGGTCGTGGCGCCGACCACCGCCGGTCCGGCGTCCCGAGGGGGAGGGTGATGGGAGAGATGTGTACTCCGCACTAAACGCTTCACTTTCCCCCCTCTGCCTCTTCATGAGTTCTGTCTCATGCGAGGTTTGGACGTTGGTTGTTGAGCGACAGGAGGTTTTAGTCAGTTCGGTTCTGACATGCCCCGCCCTCCATCCCCAGCGGAGGGCGGAAGTCCGGCCATTTCCTTCTGACCAAAAAAAAAAAAAGCTCAATATGCTTAGATCTCGAGGCCTGTCTTATTTTTAGTGTTCTGTTAGTACCAGGTGACTAAGCCTCTGGCCCACGAACAGGGTTCGAAAAACAAGACAAGCGTTTATTTTTATTTTTTAAGAGTCAGTAAATTAATAATGAATAGTAAAGCAAATTTTATTAAATACATCTAATATATACAACGTTAGGAATAAATCAACTTCTTACATATTTCTCCTGCTATTGTTGGGTATTGTTATTTCAGATTTGAAGAATGGGAGAATCATTGTCAATAACAACAATCTTCATTAGGACACATGCTATGAACCTCGCCAGAAAGTAATGTATAGGAATATTACATAATATTATTATATACATGATTAGTTAGGTTAATATCTTATTTTGAATTCGAATTATTTTTTTATTTGTTTAGTTTTAGATGGGCGGACGAACTCACAGCCCACCTGGTGCTAAGTGGTTACTGGAGCCCATAGACATCCAAAATGTGCCACCCACCTTGAAATATAAGTTCTAAGATCTCAAGTAAAGTTACAACGGCTGCCCCACCTTTCAAACCGAAACGCATTACTGCTTCACGGCAGAAATAGGCAGGGGGGTGGTACCCACCCGCGCGGACTCACAAGAGGTCCTACCACCAGTAAAATTAAATCACCATTATAGTTAAAAAGCAATCCTTCACACTTGCAACGAAGCGAATTTCTAAAGATATATATTGGAATGTGTTTGTGTTGTACAGATAGCATCAACATTTGATATATTATTACGACTAGTATTGGATATCTTGCAATATATTTGTGAAAAATTGTTAATTTTCATCTATTTCTCAATCTTAGGAGACAAGTTAAGATAAAAAAGTGGCATTAGAATTAGGATATACTGTTGTTTCTTTAGAGATCCAACGGGAATAAAAAATAAGCTTTTCAAAACTATTTATGTTTGGCAAATACACCGGTTTTTGCTGCCTTCGAAGGCAAGTATATATAAGCTTCCTGATTATAAATAGTTGATGTCCATCACGGGCGTCAGAAACGCCCGGAACACTGCACGCAGTTTAGAACCAAGGACTCTTTTCGAATATTTTTTGAGGAACGACATCTGATAGCGCTCAAGAGATATCACGGAGAGAAAATAGTTTAGTAGAACAGTTCCAATATACTTTTATTATTACTGAAATTACTGAACCAAAAACCATTTATGAGTCATTAACTGTGTCTACAAGACATTCGCCAACACTGTCGTCGTGGCCTAAAGGATAAGACGACCGGTGCATTCGTATGTAGCGATGCACCGGACCTCTTGGGAGTCCGCACGGGTAGGTACCACCACTCCGCCTATTTCCGCCGTGAAGCAGCAATGCGTTTCGGTTCGAAGGGTGGGGTAGCCGTTGTAACTATACTTGAGACCTTAGAACTTATATCTCAAGGTGGGTGGCGCATTTACGTTGTAGATGTCTATGGGCTCCAGTAATCACTTAACACCAGGTGGGCTGTGAGCTCGTCGAGAGCTCGAAAAAAAAAAAAAAAAACTGTACACATTTACCACATCTAAGCAAAAATTTGTCAACTGTCGTCACTAATAAAGAGTTAATACTAATTATAACTAGAACAAAAAGTAGTATGGTATTATAGTCAAGACCATTGGAATGATTCAGAATCGTCTGGTCGTCCTAACTGAGGATAAAATGCTTATCGTCTTTTTCTGGTTTTCATTATTTTACAAATTCAAGTAAGCATGCCTTAAGCGTAGATCTATTCAGTAAAATCCTTATCATAAAAGAACTAGCCAAGCTCGGTGTACTGATAAATATAACTTTAATTGTAAGTCATCTGTACGTGGCTTGTTCCCATCGCCTTAGGGTTTCCTGGGTGGCCCTTTGAATGACGACAGAATTATCGGCAATTGAGCTTCAAACGATGGCCGCTTGTCTCCGGTTGTTCTGTTCAAAGATTTTAATTGCTCTCTTACTGAATTGTTTTATGTCTCAAATATGCTACAGTTCTGAGAAATGTTTAATGCGATGCTTAATAAATTTGTTTGGTTGACTACATTTAAATAAATTGAAGTTATAAAAAATACTAGAGGTCCCGCAGTAGTCGAAATTCGACTATAATTGTAAGTTTGTACACTATTATGGTTGTATTTTATATTTGTCTATAATCACCAAATTTCGCCAAGGCTACACTATAAAAAAATATTAATAAAGACAAACAATATTTAATCTATTCTCAATTTGACAACAGACGTCAAGAACAAAATTTTGACAATAAATAGTATGAATGCGTGTGTGCGTCAAATACATGGTATGTAGTGTGTGTAATGTTTTCTCTATTGATTTAATGTATCTTTTATGCATTATTTAAAAAAAATATTAGCATCGTGCACTTCTTCTCTATATTCTCTATAAGTGTGGAAAATTTCATACTCCTCCGTCCGCGCAATTTTCGTAAAAAGGGAAACAAAATTTTTGCTTCACGTATTAATATATAGATTGCATGTAATTATTAAAATTACATTTTATATCTCATCTGTTAAAACGGCCGTCTGGTGTAGTGGTAAGTGACATGGTCACTACACAAGGGGGTCGCGGGTTCGAATCCCGCCAAGGGGAGATATTTGTATGATAAATATAAATGTCTTTTCCAGGGCTATGGATGTATATTAAATATATGTATGTGTATAATAAAAATCTTACATTTATTTCCGTTATCTGGTACCTGTAACACAAGTTCTTTACGAACTTATCACGGGACCAGTTAACGTGGCGTGATTGTTAGTAAATATTTATTTATTTATTATTTATTTATTTATTTCATCAAACCATCATATTATTTTATATCATCTTTAAGGTATTTTATTTAGGATGTATTATTTAAGACACTTAATCGAAGTTTTAGTGAAATAATCAAAGCGATGATATTTTAAATGGGACAGGTTTTCTTCAGATATAACTATGCAAATATCTGCGATACGCTTAAAAAAAAGGTATTCATGATCTGATCTATAAACAAATATCCAATTATGAACTTTAAACACATGAAGCCAAGCCAAGCATATCCAAGCCAAGCATATCAATAATATAACCCTATTACAGAGCAACCATCATGTAATCCTACACCGGGTCGTTGACGAAGCCTCGCCCAGCTTTAAGCCTCGAAGCGGATTGGACGACCACCCTGTGCTGTATAGGGTTTCAGTGCATACTTCAAAATGATAATACAAACTGACACTGTGGGGTAATTGAAAATAATTCCAAAATATACCCTGTTCCCTGATTCAAATAATAGGTTTTTTTTATAATTTATCTGACGATCTTACTGTCACCTCGTAAGTAAATTGTTTCCTAGAACCTACAAATATCACAATGAGAGTGGTACTTTGAAACATGAGGTCCGAAACTATAATAGTTTTGCCACATTTTAAATTATGCAGTAGGTACTTTTTCGCAAATCAGTTAGTACACCCAAATTCTGCGATTACTGCTTAAGATATTTAGTATCCAAGGATTTGGGTATATCTTATCCGTATCCGCTTCACACGTCACGGTACAAAATCCTGGCTTGGAACCGCTAAATATCAATATATATAAAAATATCAATACATTTGAACTTCTCCTAAAAATTATCAAAAATAAATACATATTCCGACAAAAAAGCACATATGCTATTGCAAATAAACCTAAAAGAACGGAAAACAAAACTACAAGTGTTAACATTAAATCAGCTATATTTACGAGGCTCACGTGTTTATCTCGCGTCAAGAACACATTCGCTTCGACCCGGGCGCAAAAACGAGTACAATAAAATCGCGACCTCGGTGTAGGTATCTTCGACAAAGTTCGCAACCTTATAGCCAATTGACATCCAGACACGAAAACTCCTATCCACGTTGAATGAAATGTACAGTATAGTAAGTTACCTATCTACATCCCCATTATAGATACACTAATTTATAGTGAAGTGTGTAGGTGTTGCATTTATTATCACTAGAGTGTATAATGTTTGCGCAACAGAATTACGAATACAGAGAAATGCTAAATTGTCAAACCTTCAAAACAGTCTTGCGAGAACAAAAAATTAAAAGCTATCTATCGGAATTTTCAATTAATGAGTTAATTTGAGCGAAAGCAGTGGTCTTGAGCTAATTGAACTAGTCCAAGAAAATAAATGGTATGCCATACTACAGCATGGTAACGGTAAATTAAAATATCACCTCCATTCTGACATTTAAAAAAACAAGCACATTATCTTTTGTGTATTTTTATATACACACAGCCACAAATTATCACATACTCTAAAGTATTTTTATCTATACTATATCCTGTTTTCAGTAATAGCTCGTTAATTCTTCAAAAAATATAAAAAAAAACTGCTCATAACATATTATTTGATGAAAATAGGGCTTAGGGAAAATGGGTCATTAGACAGGTAGACACACCACTTAATACCAGTTGTACCAAGAGCTTGTCTATCAATTTCATCAAGAATACTTTTTATTAGATAACTTGAAGTACTGTTCATTTGTTTAACTAGATCTTTGGGGTCGTGATCGAAAGAAAGAAAGATACTCGTTATTTGCGAGTCGGCGTTGGGCCATAAACGTTATCACTAACTAGCGATCGGGGCGGATCGATCCCCTTGATTCGGCTCACGAAATTAAGGAAATCGCTCATGGGGATATTATTCCCGGAGTCGATACCATCTGCTTAGGATGAACGGGATTTTCGCAGTTCTTTTGAGAGTTTTTCGGTCATTTTACTTAAATTCCTTTTCAGCCTTCTCTTCATCGCACATTTGATTTTTTAATTAAAAATCGTCGTAAACTTAACAACGTTATTTTGTTTGCAAGTCATTTTAAGTGCACGAGATATTGTATGATTAACAGAGCTATTATTACATTTTGTGAGAATGCTCATTTCTAATGTATGAAATTAATTCCAGATATTGATTGTTTCGTGTTTAATGCCACCTTTTAGATTGAATATGGGTGACCGTATTTATGGTTCGTTAGGTTTCA
The DNA here is from genome assembly GCF_030267445.1 of Bombyx mandarina. NCBI lineage: Eukaryota > Metazoa > Arthropoda > Insecta > Lepidoptera > Bombycidae > Bombyx > Bombyx mandarina. The sequence continues at coordinate 6,880,365 of NC_143224.1, read as the reverse complement.
AATAGACACCATAGCTCGTAAAATGGGGAGACAAAAGACAATGACAAAGTATCCATTATTGTTACCACTGACCCACTCTTCAAACCGGAACCAAATAGCTTCACGGTAGAAACACGCAGGATGTTGGTATTACTCGTGCAAGCTTACTAGACACCCTACTGCCAGTAATGACGCAATATTACAAATTTCGATTCGGTGTTAAGTACGTATAATCTTCAAAAAATTGGTACCTGTTTGTTGTAGTAGAACACTAGTATAGTCGCATCATTTTGTACGATCCATGTGTGACCAGGAGGTATCATGTAGATATATTTGTAAATTCTTCAAATAAAAGTCAATTCAGCTAATGAACTTTTCTAAGCACTGTTTTGGACAATCAGAATGACTTCATTCAAACCAATATGTATCGTCTTCGAAACCTTCAGTGCGTCTTACATCCTACCCGAAATTAGTTCCAAAACTATGACACATTGTTTACACACGGCTGTCAAACAGTTGCCTCTTATCGCTCTCTAGAAGAAACAAATTGTTTTAGCCGGTCGCAGCTGACAATGCTTCGGTCACCCATCATTGTGACGAGCCGTTGGGTGGTCCCACTAATTGCCTTATGTCGTCCGAACTTGGTGACAAATAGGAAAGAAAAGATAGCGTTGATCAATGAGTATGTGTTTTTTTGTATCATTTTGGTGATTAAACTGCTTAATCGAGCGTGTGTATTATTATAATGAGTTTCTTTTTTAACGATGTGTCTAATGCTTTGAACAGTACTTGTATATTGATACAGCATCATAGTTAAATAGTAGAGAGATTCCAGTGTTATTTGCAAACGTAGTTCAAAGGAAAAAAATACTTGAATACTTTCAATTTTTGTTTCACTAGTATATTCTATAATATGTTTGTTAAATGTTTGAAAACATGAACAATATTCCATAGGCTTCTAATAAGAAGTCTCTTAGCAGAACTCCGCTGTCGGGTGTGATAACTAATCAATAAATTAAACTAAGCTTTTTTCTCATTGTCAGTGCTATATTTTAAAGCGGCTCGATAAGATTAAGCACAAAAATTCCTTCACGTGACACCGCTGCAGCGGTTAATGTAGTAACGGTCTATTTTAGAACGGTCACAAAGAAAGTTGGGGGTAAACTCTTCAACGAACAGATACTGATCGTGACTTTAATTGTACGTGGCGCTAACGTAACGTTTCAGCTACAAGTGTTCTTTCGGGCGGGTTACATGATATCCGATTTGTGACGCAAAGTTAAACCGCAGATTTTCTTTTTCTTACCTTAATTCTTACTGCCCCTGAATTGAGAAAAAGAATGAAATGAATAATTCAAATAGAATATGGAAATAATTCGAATAACATGCTGATTAAGCAAATAAATCTTATTGTTAATAATACAGAACAAACTATTGTTAAATTCGCTTCATTTATTCTGCAAATAAGACAGAACGCTCAAACTCCGAATACAATAATGAGTTTATTCAATAAAAATAATATTACAGTGAATTTATTCAAGAAATACAATGGTTTTTCGAACTTGCTATAACAAATAAGATACTAATTGAAACAACAGTGAGTTCTCACAGAATAATTTCACTTAACGATTGTTTGTTTTGTTTATGTGAAGGGACAACGTGTGTTTAACGACGTTCTGATTGTTTGTCGTCACGGTTGATTCGAATGAGGAAGAAATTCGGGAATACAAAACGACTTTTATCAAAGCCATCGACTCCATTATCGAACGATTACTGTGGTTTATGTCTCATCAAAATTTTAGTGTTTTGCTAGCTGGTTAATGATACTTATTTTGTTTTCAGTACACGGTATAGTATTTTTGTATACTATATGCACAATTTTACCTGCACACATTCACAGTTTTATAATAGAGAACTTGTATAAATAATCCTGTGTTTTTTTATAGCAAAGATAATGTTTCCATTACAATCATTTTTATACGCAAGCAATTGATGAATCAAGAATTTACTTACTTAGTAAAATTTAATTGATTTCCTAACACCATGTGAATCAAGCAAACCAGGTCTGCGTCTAATTTAGCCCAGGTTGATTTTGTCGTTTTCTCATTATAGCGAATGCCCGGGTGGCCGACGCTTGACAAGAGGAAATTGTCCTGGAAGATAAATAAAATTTGACTTGGTTGAAATTTGCATTAATATCGTTGATGACTGCACATTAGTATCATACAAATCAAATAACTAATCTCTGATACTGGCATGCGTATTCGATGTATTTTACGTCGTATTAAAATGCTTGTGAAGTATATTGTATTATAATAATATATTATGTGCTATTTAAATAAAAATTGGGGACAAGTTTGAGCCAGAAATTTGCTAGAATATAAAAGAGACCCGTTATGTAAGATACGGTAGGATTTGGATTCAATATTTAAAGTTTATAAAGGAATTTAATGTACAACCTTGATTACCCAATATGTACCAGAAAATGTATGAGAATACACTATTTTGTTAATTGAATACATAACATGTTTAAATTTATGAAAGATCTATTAATAATAATACCACAGGTATTAAATTAAATTTCAAATAAAATATTTATTCCAGTTTTATGTTAGACGAACCTTTAACAACACCGTAATAATTAATTAAAAAAGCAGTAAATATTTACGAGTTTAACAAGGAGCAGTTAACTATCAAATGTTTACAGAACAGAGTTTTACTGCAAAATATGTTGTTGTGATACCTTCATAAACTTTATTTTGTTTAAAGCAAGAGCGACAGAAGCCGCTACTGACGTTGAAACATACAAGCAATTATCTTCGACCTAACAAATTGCCCCACTTATTTATGGGTAATGAAATTCAGATTTTATAACATCGCGTATCTTAACTCGTTTACGCATTTGTTGTACGCGAACGTTATAAAGTAAATCGTTCTGGATTGTAAATTGCTAAGAACTTAAATGGATGTTTTTCTTGTGCGCTAAGCCTTTTATTTTAGTTCGTTATCCCAAGAGCCGAGGTCAACACAACGTGTACCCATCTTTTAACAGTATCAGTGAGAAGGTCAAGTTAGAAAATAAGTAGAAATTACGAGCTAGTTAAGTAGTTAATAAAATACTTCTTTCTTTTTAGGGTATAAAAGCTTACTTTACTGCTAAAGAGTAGAATGTTTGCGAGTTTAATAGAAATTATGGAAATATTATTTAAATAGACGATTGATTTAAATATTGTTCTGATTTGGAATGGATCTGACTTGATTTAGTATACAATTGTTTACATTAAATTTAAAACGTCCATTCTCATTGAAGCAATTTTAGTAAGGCATTCTGAAACGTTCAATAAAAATTGACTTCGGTTACGTCACGAGGCTTTTATGCCTCTAACTTTTTAAAATTCATTAGAATATTAACTAGCTCCAGACCTTTGAATCTGGGACGAAGGATTTCAACCCCCGAAAGTCCATCAAAAACGTAATTAAGATGAATTAACGATCAAAAAGCCTTGTGCCGTGCTAACCTAAGTTGTAACCTTTATTCGCCTTAATTGGCTCCCACGCCACATAATTTCTACAGCAAATTACTGGGCTAAAGATTAGATTCACTCGATGTCCAATTTTCTGAGACAATTGTCCAGTAAAATTAAAGGAATATGTTATTTTTTTTGTCGCGGTTCGCCAGAGCGGAAGATTATAATTATTACTTTTTTCCCAAAGCTTTGTATCGGAATGTTCAGTCGAATGAATGCTTAATGGATCTTTTACTAATCTGAAGATTCTGACATGTATTCAAACTGTAATATATGCTAATGTATGCTACATTTGTTTTATTTTTTCTTTGATGAAAGGTATACGGTCTATTTAGTAGCAATCGATGATATTTTTTAAGAATATTAGCAATTACAGAGGTACACGATTGGAAAAGTGAGAATTGTTTGAAGAAAATACAGTGGCATAGATTCAATTATTTTTTTTTTGAATATTATATTATATATTAAAAATTACAAATGCACTTTTTTGAACTACTGTTTTAATCATATATTGAAAGCTGGACGGGTGTTTATTATAAAGATAAAGACTAAAAACTTTAAAGTCACACACTGCCTTGGTAACTGAATATCTTTTTTTTTCAACACAAGAGACAGCTGTGTGAAATGTTACTTAAAGTTAAGTGCCTCCCTTATCAAGCTGAACGCACATTTAATTTGTTTTCTGTACATTAATATTTTGTTTTACCCCTCTTCCCTTACATTTATCTGTTTTCCCTGTTACTCAGTAAAAAGCCATGTTTCCTTAATTAAAGTAACAACACGTGCGTCTGTATTATAAACCAGAGGCCAAACGCAAATTTAAACTCGTTTTGAAAACTGTAAGCCACCAGCTTAAGCTGAACTGAAACATTTCATGTGTTTATTACGTTACTTGAATAAAGCCAGACAATTTGTTTGTGGATCATTTACATTAATAAAACTTAATAGTGTGTCTGTTTATTGTTAAATTTCGGTTTGTTTTGAACTTTTTGAACGTTCTTCTTGATTATTATTTGGTTTTATAAGTTTTACGTATATGAATTTATGGAAAATGAGATCTTCTCATTTAAAAGAATGCTTTTGATCTTTGTTCCTTTTGTTTTTGATTAAACTTTTATGGTATTCCCTCCATAAAGTTAGATCCCAACCTTCTACTAGTTTCTGCCTTTTCCCCCTATCTAGTTGCTGGTAGCCTAAAGGGCTATTCTAGCTAAGCACGATTTGGTAGATGAGCTCACGTGGCTCAACCTAGGGGGATTGGTAACACTACCCATACCAAGAGTAGCGCGTCGCGGAATATATATTACCACCCAGATCAGAATCGCGAACCACTGAGAAAATCAGTTGGAAAACTCAGTGTGCTGTGCCTAGGGGCCATATTGCACGTCTAGCACGACGAGTTCGATTGGAACCTATTTCTGCCTATAAGCAGTCAGATACGGCTTAAAGAATGGGAGACTCATTCTCGATTTCTCGAGTCGTCGATTTCATGTTTCGAGGTAGGCTTATTCCACATCGTGACGCTTATTAATAAAAATTGGACACCTACGATGGGCAGGATATGTAGTTCGATGGAGGAGACCAGAATGCCAAGATGACTACTATATGGAAAACCATAAGGCCACAGAAGTCGTGACAGGCCCAAACTCCGATGGATAGATGAGAACACGACCTCAAAATTATCGGTGTCAGGAACTGGAAGGAGAGAGCCCAGAACAGAGCAGTCTGGACAGACATACTGGACCACGCTAAGGCCCACCTTGGGCTGTAAGGCCAAAAATGAAAGATGATAATGATGATGCTCATTGGATAATATAGTGGTGCTTGTGAGCTCCAGTAACTACATTAATAACTAGGACCCCAAACACGGGGTTCTTGAAGCCGAAAAAGGAACTAGCAATAACAAATACCTATTGAATTTCTAATGACGAATTTTGTACAATAGAAAGAACTTAATATGAGGGAACATTTACCAGTATTTTGTTATCGTTTAAATTCTGGACGCCGACAAACGATCAATGGTGTTAATATTGGGTCACAGCAAACAAGTAAGCTGAAATTTTCAATATATTAAACTCTGGTAGAATCCGGCCGCTCTTCGCTATGACAACGACCGTGGAAAGCTGACTCGTAATGTCTGAAAAGTCACTGAATGCCCGCCCAGTAAACCAATCGTTGTAGGAATCTATTTTAAGGGCAACGTTCACAATACCCTGAGGCTGACAATTAATATTAAAATATAGATCAATTTCAGTTAAAAATAATATGGATTATATTTTGGAAAGATAAGGTTGCACGAACCAAGCAATTATTCGCAGCTACAATAGTTGCTTTAATATTTTCAGTGACTCAATACATCTGGCTTTTTTTTTCAAAATTATAAAACTAAGAAATGCTATTATCAATGGATTTTGTCGTAGATTTCTTCATTTAGGTTCAACGATATTTAATACAAAATATAATATACTTTCTAATCACTGTCTTTTAATACAATAATTCATAATAATGATTACATTCCTCGTAAATGTGATCACCATAAAATTAAAAGTATTAGTTATATTTTTTTTACTTTTAAATACGATTCCAGTTTCGCATTATTACGGGCCATGATAATCATATTATTATGAAGTTTACACTAATATATTCTAGGATTTCCACATAAGTATACAACTAACTAATTATACATCATCATCATCATCATCATCAACAGCCCACAGTCGTCCACTGCTGGACATAGGCCTCTCCCAATCTACACCACTGAGCCCGGTCTGCCGCTCTCCTCATCCACTTCTTGCCGGCCACCGTGCGGAGGTCATCGCACCATCTAGCCATTATATAATATAATTATACAATTATATAATTATACATGCATTAAATCAATAAATCACTTGACCAAACAATTATTTAGCATATTCTATAATTATTTCAAGGGCGCAAAGGATTTGTGCTATTAGTAGCAGTATAATAGGTTTAACAAAAATAATATTAACAATTTTAAAAGAAGACATTGATAAGTGTGGTAGAGGTTCAGAAGTATAATAACTCCTCGATACGAGTTTCAATCTTAAAAAATGTCGGAAAATTTATTAAAAGTTGCATTGCTTTTATTTTATTTTTGTAACATATAGCATAATAAAATAACGAGAAACAGAAAAAAAGAATAAGAATAAACAACAAAGAACAACTCAATATAAAATAATACACAGTCAGTGTGTTAAATAGATATACCTACTAGTGCTTATTACTGCCGCTAAGCTATTTTCTGGTACGAAAAGTAGAAACATATACAGTACACATATAATGACAGTATTAGTTCAATTATCCAGCCTGAAACATGAAGGAAAAGTCTCAATTGTTTTGTACTATGTCTGTCACACCTTCCAATTCGGAACAATCAACTTTGCGACCAGGATTCTAATAATACGCCCGATTATAATTAGCCGGAGGATAATACGCCAGGATTCTAATAAAATAATAATTAGGCCTGTCATAGATAAACTTTTTCCCGGCTTAAAATATTTAATTAATTTTAATCACAAAATTCAATGTTTCAATATTTATATCAAATATAATCTCAGATTAAAATTTTGCATTAAATATACTGAAACAGGTTTTCAGCATGAGGTCAGTAATTTAATTAGCTCGACCGAGTTAGTGAATACATTTTAGACAGCAAGCCAGTATCCAAATATTTGTTTTGACAGACCAAATATTAAATAAACTTTGATATTCGTGCATTTAACCACGAGCAAATATTTTAAAGGAAATTATAATATGTATAACGGTGATTCTTTGATTGCAGTACTATATGCGGGTACAACGTGACTATGTTAACCACACGCTCTAAATAAACAGGACCACACACGTTCAAAGCGATAGAAGAATAAAGGGGTGCCCATAAAAGTTGTTTCAGGAATGTTTGATTTCCCGTTTGTCTTCAATGTAATGATAATAAACATATCAGCAGTCGCTATTTTATAGATGTAACGCTCTGTTTCTTAGAATTTTTTATTTTCGTATAACCTAGTTTTTTTTCTTGAGTGGTTTTTGTTGTAGATTCAATGACATATTATTATGAGGGCGTTGACAAAATAATTGTGATGACATACTAGTATTTATTGAAATTCATGGATTTGAATGTTTTTGATGATTAGTATAAATTATAACGTATAGTAAATTTATTACACACACGTGGTGGAAGTAAACCCTTCAGATGTATTATCTCGCTTGCTAAATTCTTTATACATACATACATAGATATGTCTTTTTTTTTTTCCTTGTAGGCAGACGAGCATACGGCCCACCTGATGGTGAGTGGTTACCGTCGCCCATGGACTTCAGCAATGCCAGGGGCAGAGCCAAGCCGCTGCCTACCGTTAAAATATATGCTACTGTTCTTCTCTTTGAAATGTATTTTCCATTTCATCGATTTTCAAATCACAAAAGTGCTAAAGAAGCTATCACGATGTTTTTTAATCTTTTAATATTGAAAGTTGAAGCTGATGTAAAAAAAAATTTAAATAATTATCTGCTAAATTGGGAATATGAGTAAAATTCATAATTACATAGTTTTTGAGACATTTTGAGTTCATTTGTCAGTTTATATTGCAATGATATAAAAATCCACAATAATAAACAAGATATACTCGTATAGTGTAAAGCAGAAAACAAACCGACCAAAGATATTTATTAAAAAACCACAAAAAGTCTTCGTAACGTAAAGTTTTTTCGTTGTCCAGTCAAAAGCTCTGGTATATCAGTAAGGCGACAGGAAATAAGGGATCCGTGTCCCCACCCCGGCCCGAGATTAATTCACTGAATAAATAAAAGTCAGCGGATTAGCCCAAAGTCGTTTCTTCCCTCTTAAGCTGACCTCGCGTGCTATTGTGGAAAAATGCCCACCACATAAATAAAAATGTGGTATATACTGAATCAAAGTAAAACAGACGACTCGTTTATTAATTTGCGACTTATGTTAGCGGATTTTATTTTATTTTATTTTTAATTCGTGAACTACCATAATAAGCGGTAGGCAGCGGCTTGGCTCTGTTCCTGGCATTGCTGACGTCTATGAGCGACGGAAAAAACACTATCAGATGGAGCACATGCTCGTCTGCCTACACGGGCAATAAAAATAAATAAATAAACAGAACAGTGAATAGTAATGGATTGGTAACATACGAGTTGCTATATAGTCCATAACTATTTAACAAATGAGAGCAGTAAATTCATCTGTTTCTCAACAGTAACAGAACGTAAAAAATATCTGAAATCAATTGTTTTTGTTGATTAAACCGGAAATCCTGTAATAAAAATCTCTTTTACACCAATACGCTATATTTTATAACATAATATATTTATCTTATTATGCTAAGATGAAAGATGCACCTATTTGCCAAGCCAGCTGCTGGTTAAGAACATATTTTTATTATTTAATATGCGCAGGTTAAACAATCCACATACGAATGTATCCACTAGTCGCTGAGGAAAAAGATGAATCACAAAAAAAATTAAAATCTTCAAAAAGTTCCGGAACGCCAGACGGTTGGAGTCATAAAAAATTCAAGTTACGGCTTACAAAATGAAATAGTGCTTTGTTTTCAACGAGGAGAATTATTAAACTGATGTATAGTTTAATTTCTTAAGTGCATGCATGCTTTACAGTTTTGTTGTAGCAGCTCATTAAACATAGCAGTAGGCGAATACATTGCACGGTTTATTTTTCAGATGTCAGATTTATATATATTTTTTATATATATATTTTTGTTTTATGTGTTGTAATAAAAATACATTTTTTTCCTACCTAAGCTGAGAGCCTTGAGAGGTTATTCCAGCGTAGCCTTAACTAGTAGGTGAGCTCACGGGGCTCAAACCTGACGACGTTGCTAACACGAACCTTAGCAAGAGCCGTGCTTCGCAGAATCTACCATCGGATCGGAAACGCGACCCACTGAGAAGATTCGGCGAGAAACTCAGTGGGCTGTGTCTGAGGATTAAATATCACAGATTTATTGACATCGTATCATTTTTTCCATCTTACAAAACTAAAATAGTAAAAATACAACCGTTACGTACAGTTTATTTTGTGGGCTTTTTTGGGGGCAACTATTTTTGTTTTAGGGGCAAAGATGAGCAAGCTCACAGCTAAGATGATGGCAGTATCTACCCTTGAAGTCCACACAATACTAACACGCGTAAAATAAAATGTGACACGCGATATTATGCTCTCCATACATATCGCAATCCCACGACCCTCGGCGTACTATCGTAACAAGATCATAATATTCAATCTGCCGACATGATTAGCCAAGCGTGACTGTAATCCAGGAACATATATTTTAGTAGGTACTGGGTTTACGGACGTGTAGCATTCGAGGTACCGGAGAACGTCGTACACGGTCCCGAACGTTATATTACCGCAAATTGCATTAAGGCTTATGTGGTTACACTGCAGTATACGCGAAAACTGAGTATGCAACCACGAACGCGAGTTCCATATGTAAACGAAAAATAATCTTAAATTTTTTTGAGTGCTGTTGGTATTTCTATTATTATGCTACATTTTTGTGTTGATAGTATCTATGATTTTTAAATCTGCTTAAACTAATTTACTGGTGGACTCTCTGTGCGTTTGAAACTATATAAAATTGTACATATAAAATAAACTCCAATAAGAACGCGTGGTAAGATGAAATACACGAAGAACTAAAATAGAATTTCTATATGAAAGACTATTCTAAAATGTCAATGTGAATTCTTTTAGAATCGTTGAAATTGATACTCAATTGTTAAGGGTGGACATAGTTTGTAAAATAGATTGCGTGAAAATATTTGCTTTGAAACGGAAAATAATTCTTGATTCGAAATTTTACTCACGGATTCTTCTTACATAATAAATATACGAAAAAATAGTCGTAGAAATATTCATGAAATACAAATTAATTCCATCTCAAAAAAAAAGTCGAAGAACATGTAAAATAAACTAAATCACGAATACATAAATCTACTTTTTCCAAACATACTGCGTAAGAAACGGTTCGTCTAAGTAGAACTGATCATAAACTGCAAGTCGCTCGTGGAGAAGTCGCTTCAATCAATCACAGGCTAATCGAAAATTCCAAACTCAATAAGCGTAGAGGCATTCGTAGAAATGTAAGGCTCTCGTCGTTTGGAAATATTACTACTTGAAACTGCCAAGAACTTTTCTACTTATCTACTTACACAAATACACGAGTTTTTTAACAACAAACAAATTATTCAGCTTCAACGTTCGTTAAACAAGATCCTAAACTTGAAAACTGGATAAAAAAATAATATGACTGCTTTCAGATTTCAATTTAACTGCTTGAGAGAAATGAAATTACCTAACGGTGGTAAAGCGTCTTATCAAACTGCACAGGTAGGTACCACACGACCCATTTCTGCCACGAAGCAGTAATGCGTTCCGGTCTGGAGGGCGGGGCAGCCCTTGTACTGTAAAAGTGAGACCTATAACTCATACGGAGTGGTGCTAACACTGACCCTAGCAAGAGCAGCGCTTCGCAGAATCTACGACCGGATCGGTAAAGCAACCCACTGAGAAGATCCGGCGAGAAACTCAGTGGACTGTGTCTGTGGGTTAATTCGCTCGTCGAGCCCTTCGTCGTAAGCGACGGGTTCGACGAGCACGGTGACCGGTGCTTGTGGTACCTAAAAGCACCGTTAATGGATAAGGAGGATCCGTAATGACGTGTTTTGGGCGACGTCGACTGCTTACCATTCAGTCTACAGGATCGGGTATGGACATTATAATATTAACGTCGATGTGACCTTGTAGTTTCAATTGTATTAAACAACAGCTGTCTCAAAGAGGCAAAATGGTGTTTCCTATCCCTACAAACTGCTTTAATTGATAGCAAAAAAAGTATTCGCAATATATATTATGTTAACGACAATGGAACAAAACTAAAACGCTTAAATGGAAATTAACTTTAATGGCGCCGAAATACAATAACCATTCAAACAATAAAGACCAATAATGACTGGATCATTTGGCGCAGATGAAATTCATTACTGCTCTGGATATTTTTTTAAATACATTCCATCTAGCCAACTAAAATTTAATAAACACTACATTTAATTTAGTAGCACTACTCGTGCATGGAGGATAGCCAATAAATGCGATTTAATGTCGTTTTTATTATGATGCATAAACGTGAATCACCTTTAATGGGTTGTGGTATACGAGAAAAAGTACGCCTCACGCCCGGCAAATATGCTAAATTATTCAGTTTTAAAAACGGAGTTCGAAATAACGAAACCGTCTCAGTGAGGTCAGAACGGAAACACTTAAAAATTAATTTAGATACGACCGTCGTAAATACCCAGGATAGTAGAGCCGAAAATAAACTGCATGTGTAAATTATTAATGTTAGGATTTGTTAAGTATTAACGCCCAAAAATTAAAACAATGAAAGATTGCTCGAGGTTGCTCAAGTTCTGGCCCCCTCAGTATTTCGAATATCCTCTATTTCCCAGTTTGACCGACACAGAAAACCCAAGAAGGCGACGTGTAGGCTGCTCTGCTTGCGAAAGAGTAAAAAGGTTCGTTTTATTAACATTGTCAGCAGACGACCGTGCGCCTAGCCTAAGAGTAAATCACCGTCACTTATGGAATGCCAGTGCCAGTAATGGTGAAGCTAAGCTGTTGCCTGATGTGAGTGATAGATTACCGCACTCCTCGACTTCTCGAGACTAGTATCTGAAGGTACGAATTGACAGTGCTATCTAGACGAGGTACCCCGGGGTATGAGTCGTGGACGAGCGATAATTCGGGGTCTACCAGAGTAAAATATCACGGAAAAATGCACTCCGCCTGAAACTCATAGCCCTCCTAGGCTGGTTGAGTCCTGTGCCATCCGAGACTCGAATGCTGTTTCTTTATTCCTAACTGATTTACGATGAAAAACGTGCATGCTTTTAATTTCAATTTGTTAATTACTCATTTCTTTCGGAATATATAAGCCTTATTTGTCAAAACATATATTCGACGACGATTCACTCTGCATGAAGTCAAAATATGAGAAACTAGCCTTTGGAATCCCAACTTTGATGGTATGGTAACATAATTTTTGTGCCAAATAAACCTAGTATCGGTAAACACGAACACAACTTTTTTTAATTACCTGTGCGCTTGATGTTGCCTGATATCTCTAACCAATTTTCTCAAAGGCTAGCTTTAAGCTTTATTTACCGGCATTATAAACTGTATCTAAAAACGTAAATATTATGGACTATGTTATTTTGCATCCTTTCTAAAAAGCTAATTTTTACTGTAATCCTCGGTACGTCTATATGGTGTCCAGTGTATATTATTAATTCCACTAATTCTATTTTTAGAATTAAACAGACGCTGTACTTTTTAAATTGACATCTGTATTATAGCCAACCAGCGGTAATCCATATTTAGAAGAAATACCTCTCGTTTTTTTAATCAATCCAAATAAAATCTTTAATGAAAGTCCTTTTAAATGAGTGAAATAAATTTGTGATTTTTTAAAATTGCAAATCAACATGCAAACATTTTCGATATACATTTAATGGTTTAGCTTCAACCAATTAAGTTATTAACTCGAAATAAAGACTAGTAAATTACCGAACCGTTATAAATATTCAAACACATACGTTGTAGAAGTTTATCTAAAATCAGTTTCCAATACATTATCGCTAACGTTAGGAAGTGCTGTGTTAGAAGTCAACTGGAGTGGAAACTGAATTCGGAATGCATATTGAATTAAAGGCGGTTTGTGTTTATAGGTACGAGACTTTATCTGCAATAGAACTTTGAGGGGAGTTTTTGTTTAATGAACAATGAAGAATACTTATTGAATAAGTTTATTGTTTATTGAGTTTAATGCTCGAACAAATTTAATGAAACAACGGGAAAAAAGATCTTATAACACAATTTCATACACTAATTAAATTACTGTAAATCTATATATACTCGTAATATATAAAAATGAATTGCTGTTCGTTAGTCTCGCTTAAACTCGAGAACGGCTAGACCGATTTGTCTAATTTTTGTCTTGAATTAATTGTGGAAGTCCAGAGAAGGTTTAAAAGGTAAATAAATATGAAAATTTTCGGAATTAAATAAAAATAACAATTTTGTTTTTCCTTTGATGTGTCCCGAGTCGGACGGATTCCTTTTGTTTGTTTTAAATTTATTTTATACAAAAGTTTAGGTCTTTTATTTATCGATTGAGGCACTACGAAGTCTGCCGGGTCAGCTAGTTTATTATAAAAATCCGGAAAAGGTGTCCGAAGAGATAAAATCGCCTTTTCCAACCTAATAATTTTGCATGATATAGTCTGACCTTAACATGTGTGAAAATCTAAAGTACTAAAGCTAGGAGTTGAGTGGTATTCCACCTGCATTATTTATCGCCTTACATTATTAACTGCGCTATCGGCCGGTAGATGGCTATCGTGTGCACTACACGCTCGGCTCGAGCTTCACGCGCTTTCGATTGAGAACGAGATATAGATCGCGTGGTTTCGATTCCATTGTTTTTAACGTCACGATTTCATTTATGTTAGGGGCGGTTTTTGGTGTGTATATATGGCCCAACGGGTAAACTTCTTCTTCTAACTTTCAGCCCCACAGACGTCCACTGCTAGACATAGGCCTCTCCCAAGTCTCGTCACAACACCACAATGTACTCATATTTGTAACTAATTTCATACATAACTACTAATACACATTGTCATGGTCACCAACTATGGAAAACAACAGTAATTATCTATATCTATACTAATATTATAAAGAGGAAAGATTTGTTTGTTTGTTTGTTTCGAATAGGCTCCGAAACTACTGGACTGATTTGAAAAATTCTTTTTCCATTAGAAGCCGACATTGTCCCTGATGAACATAGGCTACTTTTTAAAAAAAAAAAAATATTTTATTTTTTTGGTTTCATGTGTGTTTTAATGTTTCCGAAGCGAAGCGAGGGCGGGTCGCTAGTAACTTTATAAAACCCGTGTTTTGTTTTATTTACTTCAAAATAATGGTCGTGTCGCATACAATTTAAAAATTATGACATATATTATATATCCTTTTTCTTATAACGGGAAATGACTTTGTCAGGGCAAATGTTATTATTTTAGTTTTTCACGACCAATAAAATTCGCGAAAATAAACTAAAAGTCTCAGGTCCCATTTACAGTATTATTCTACTACTTACTTTCTATACTAATACTTTATACACTACTCTACTTTATAAACTACACTACTTCCTATAGTACTACTTAGTTTTACAAACATTGCAACGTTTTGAAGAAATAAAATAACACTTATATTAAAACATAAAACTGCTTTTAATCATTTTCTTTAATCATCGTGTTTGATTAATCATTTACGTTCAGTCTCGTAATTAAATATTTCGTAGAGCGTCATTTTAACAATGGAAACACACGTAGTGTTTGTGTGCAGTGTGCACACATAATTCTTTTGTCATAGCAATTATAATCGAAAATATTGATATCATCTTTTGCAGAATTTCTTATGTTCAGTCTTTATGTGACTTTAACAAGTGCGGGTAAGTGTTTAAGTTGTTTGTGTTATAGCATTGAGGCAACGCAATTAAATTATTTTAGTATTGTCCAAGTGCTCAGACTCAGACAGTCAGTCACACAGAACTAAGAGTTTTGTAATATGTAATTATATTTGAAAATGACATATCATAAGCGTCCGTAGCCTAACAGGTAAAACGCCCGGTTTTTTATTTATTTAGTGATGTGACTACTGAGATATTATGCTATTATGTTATTTATATTACATAGCATATCGACGCTGGAAAGGCAAACGTGACTAAGCAACAGTATCTGCTTTGTACATAAATGACAGGCAATAACCACATTCAATGCGCAAAAAAAATATATTTCTAGGTCTATTAAAATCATTTCAATCCTACAGCTAGATTCGTTAAAATAGAATTTTTTTCAGGTATTTCTCATGTATATTTTAAATTAATTTCAACTTTGAATTAGTCTACTGTAAAGTTTACGCATTGTCGCTTAGTCACGTTTGCCTTTCAAGCGTCGATATGTTCTCTAAAAAATACAAGATAAAGGAATATTATCGTGTAGTATTTAAGTTGGTTTATTAATCGTGCACAACTCATTAATTTGCATCAGTGCTCGTCGAAAAGATTATTATGAGCCAGCTCGGATAGGTTCCACCCCTGCATCAGCCCGCTGAGTTTCATGCCGTATCTTCCCAGCGGGTCACGATTCCGATCCGGTAGGAGATTCATTCGCAAAGCAGCTGCTTTTCCTTTGGAGGCGCTCGGGAAGTTGTTAGCAAATCCCACCCCTCCTGGCTGAGCATTTGCTGGCCCACCTGTCCTGGTGAAATTGGAAAGGCCTCCGGGCCGCCAATAATCCATCAATCATAAAAAAGAGTAGGTTCCATGATTGTAGTAATATGTTTGAGGGCAGTACTCAAGCCGTAATGTATAACGAGCACGGTCCGCCCATCTATAGGAAAAACAAACATCAAACTCTAGTATTTCAGTTAGCTTGCTGGAAGGAAATACACGGTTTTGATTTAATGTGCTCAAAGCACAATGCTATGTATTTGCCCAGTCTTGTAATTATGAACTCAATTGAAAAAATATATGCAACACCTGACTCTTGAGTGAATAGAGTCTTCCTAACTACATTAAATAAATCCTAAAAAAGATTACCTAAGATCTCAATGATATAATCCATTAACATTTATCATTTGAATTAGAATCATTTCGAGTGCCCATCGAGAGATTTCATTTAATCACAAATATTTCAATCGCGTACCGTATTTTCAGAACCAGTATCGTAATCCTTCTCCACTCGTCTCTTATTGTGATCGAATTTTCAAACGGACTTTGATTGATTGAAACGAGTGGAGACCGAATTGATTTTTAAGTAGACTCAAAGCGAGCAAATCTTTTAATAAATCCAAGCGACCTTCGTTTAAAAGAAACAAAAGAATGTACTTCTATTTGTGAGGATTTCGTTTGAAATAAGGATTTTAGTATTTACTTTGAAAGGCTTTCATCTATTCTAAATTAATTCTCTCAAAAATTTCTCTGTACTCAGGCCGTTTAATATTGTGATGTTTTTAATAATTTTTTGAGGGATCTCTTTGAAATTTCCCGTTGATGAAACAATCTTTTTCGGCTATTTTTTGTTCAAGTAAAAACTTTGACTCGAACAAAATTTTGAAACTGTTTTACTTCGTTTTGCCTCTAATTTTGTATATCAAACTTTAAATTACATAAAGGGATAAGTAATAGCAGAGGATATTTATTATTTTCAAAGTGAAGAAATTAAACAAATTCGTAGAGCAGTAAATCTATACTAATATTATAAAGAGGAAAGATTTGTTTGTTTGTTTGTTTCGAATAGGCTCCAAAACTACTGGACCGATTTGAAAAATTCTTTTTCCATTAGAAGCCGACATTGTCCCTGATGAACATAGGCTACTTTTTTTTAATTTTTTTTTTTTTTTTTTGTTTCATGTGTGTCTTAATGTTTCCGAAGCGAAGCGAGGGCGGGTCGCTATTAATAATAAAATAAAATTGAGACAACAACATTTTTTTTATCTTCAATCTCTGATTTCTAATCATAGGATGCAAAACGATATATTTCGTGTCTGTGATTTGTAACAATGTTGGTTAGCTGTATTTTTTCTGCGAATCAAATATGGACAGTGAAGGATATATTCCCGTGGAAACAGCGCGTACAATTAATTATTACTTCAACGGGCCCGCAGTTCCGGGATTGTAGGCGAGCCTGTACAATATTTATCACCCTTATTCCCTGTAGTGCTACATCGGCATTCAGGTAAGGCCCAGAATTACCATGAACATGGCCCTAGTTCATTTAAGGAAGACAGAGTCGAACTTAGAAATAAATGCACTAGAACAATTTTGTGATGTTAGCTGAATATGATGGATTAAACAAGAGAAACGTCGGCTTTTTCAAAACGTTCTACATTTCTAGAACTTCTAACACGTTCATACGTTGCTTTCATTACGTTAGTAGTTTTGATTAAGTTTCTGACATGATATTGTTCACGTACGGCAGGTGGCGCGCGACTAGTTTCAACTAATTCCTGTATCTCATGTAACATTTCAAAAGAGCGAAGCCGGGCGCGCTAATTAACACGTAAAATATTTTAGTAGGAAAACTGGGGAGCCAGTTCATTTATACTAAGTGTTTTTTTTTATGAATTACCGATTTTTTTAAATTACGAGTACGGTATCTGATTTACTAACTTCTTCGTGATAAATTACACTTTTGTTTAATTGTTTTTAATCAATAAAACTGCTAGGAATGCATATATATATATTAAGAAATAAACATACGTAAATTATTATTTTATAAAATCTTTCTTAGATAAGTTTTTTTCTCTTCTTTTGTTTGTGATAGACTTTTTTCTTTTCTGCAAATCATTTCCAGTGTCGCGCCGAAATTTTAATTCCGGATTGTGGTCGCCTCGCCTTGGGGACTTGTCCCGATCCCGTAATTACGAGTACACACCCTACTAGTGCAAATAGAAACAAAACCGCACACATCCGCATACGTAAATAGGGGTGAATCCTCGGACAATTTCGGTAAGAATAAAAAGCAACTAACTACGCTTTTATTCCGTGCATATATTATAATATTATTATTAGCGTTACTAAATTGTACCTTTTGGGAATGCAATCCAAAATATATTTATCTTTAATGAACCATTTTTAACTATAAGTGAACTGAGAAGCTTTCAATGGCCTTACGTAATTGTGGAAGCAGATACTTGTTCAGTTATAACATGAGACCATTCTTAATCTGAATTGTTAAATTGTGCACCACTGATCAACCACATTTGTTTTATTGATTAGAACCTTCTCTGTGGATTATTTATAGATACGTTAGCGACGTTAATATTTCTGTAAGTAGACCATATACTCATCTACCTGGCATGGCACTGTATATCTTGATCGTAACTGTAATTTAAATTCTGCATTCTCGTCCTTCCACACATACCACCATTTGGTATTTTCACTCTCATTTTACTGGCTACTTATTTAAATACTATGCAGCTATATTAAAAAGTCACTATTGTTTGAAGGTTTCGCCATTAGGTGTATAGTGTTAAATTTGACTGAAAACTCTGAAGTACTTTTTTATTTAATAAATATATAATTCTAAATCAATCTTCCTGCATTATTCGACCCCATGTGAAACTGATTTTGAATTAAAAACAAAAATGGTGAGTAAAAAATCTGATACAGAAAACCAATAAATAAAATACCAAACATTCGTGTTTGCCCCACGAAATCAGTCACGTGCCAGTTAAATGAACTGAAACGGGAAGCAATAAAACCATTGTTTACAACGTTATGTTGTCGTTTATCAATATTTATAACATCCAAACTCTGTGATAATATCGATACTTTGAAATATGATTCGTACACTTCGGTTACCCCGACTATAATATTTTAGCGAAGAGAGTGTACTCTGTTAACAAACTTAGCTTAGTCTTTGTTTTGAATTATAACATAATTATTTTCGGCTATTAATGAAAACCGTTCGGTTGTGGCCAGATGTTTGCTCTATATAAGTTGGAAATAGGGAATGTCACATACCAAAATTTCCTAATGAAGTTCATAATTGTTAAAACAACAATTTGTTCCCGTATCAGAGGTACATCATGTTGCGAATTTATATGCTTAATACCTCCTCCTTGCATCGTATTCTTCAATGCTGAGGATCGTGACCACCCTTCTGTATCACTTGCTCTCGCACGATCTTTCTCATCTGTTTCTGTCTCTGGCGGTGTAGAGGGCGTTGTGAAATATGGAATCAAGAGCGGATCTGGTCGAACCAACCGCTTGGCACCAGTATCCAACTTATTATTCTATACTTCTTACTAGTAACACTTCTTAAAAAGCAGGGAAATTTCTGGAACCAATACATCCAATTATTAATTTTTGTGTGTGTATGTTACATTCAATTATGTATTTTTTTTATTTATTACTTAGATGAGTGGACGAGCTCACGGGCCACCTGGTTTTAAGTGGTCACCGTAGCTCATAGATATCTACAACGAAAATGCCGCCACCTACCTTGAGATATAAGTTTTAATGGCTCCGTTTTAACAGTACAACGGCTGCCCTACCCTGCAAACGGAAACGCAGTACTGCTTCACTGGAGAAATAGGCAGGGCGGTAGTACCTATCTGTGCGGACTCATAAGACGTCCTACCAGCAGTGTTCTATTATTATTATTATTGTTGATTTACACAGAAAGTGCTTGATCTAAAATGAAGTACATATTTGGATATGAAGAAGGTCCATAACACACAATATTTTTTCAATAATCAAATTACAATAATCCTCCTCGCTTGTGAGTATTCGCTGCAGTCTATGTCTTGGAACAACCATAAAGGTCAAAATATACAAACATAGTTTTTTTTTCTATTTCGACATGCTCGGGTTAGTTCGGCGGCCATTTTGTTAATTGATATTCCTGGCTCCATGACCGCAACCCGATACCGCTGTTGAAGGGTTGAATTGTTCTATTCATTGAAATACAGCCAATCAGAGGTCTTGGTATATACTCACATAACCTTTTGTTTCACTTAATATATAAGGCGAAGAAACAAAAATCAAAATTGTAATCGGTTTACTGTTTAGCAATATTTAAAGTCACTGTTTCGTCAGATTCTTTTATACAATCCTTTATTATATATAAAAAATCATAGTAGTTTAGTCATAGTACATATTATTATTATGAATTCATTTAAAGACAGGTACCTATGCGCGTTCACTGCGAAGAAGTCTGGCGCAGCAATGTCAAGGAATATTTTTTCAACTTTCTGAGGCAATTGAGATTATTGGATCGATCTTTTTGAGTGGCGTTCAATAGCGAAGCCACTTGAAAGGTAAAGCCAACCTAACTTCTAATAAGGACGTCTTGTGAGTCCGGTAGGTAGGTACTACCACCCTGCCTATTACTGCCGTGAAGCAGTAATGCGTTTCGGTTTGAAGGGTGGGACAGCCGTTTTACTTTTAAAATTGAGACCTTACAACTCGTGTCTCGAGTTGGGTGGCAGCATTTACATTGTAGATGTATATAGGCTTCAGTAACCACTTAACGTCAGTTGGGCCGTGAGCTCGTCCACCCATCAAAGTTTAAAAAAAAAACATGACCTAACATGCAATACCTCTCTATTTCTGGATCGTTTCCAGAAAATGTTTTTGCTACGCACCATTCGGTTCTGGAATGAGTTTCCCTTCAACGGTGTTTTCTAAGCGCTATGACACATCTTTCTTCAAACGATATTTGAAAGAAGCCCTAAGCAGCGGCTGCGGCTTGGCTGTGCCCGTATCATTGTCTTCGAGCAACGGTGATCTTGATGTCAGGTGGGCCTTATTTTTATTTGCCCACAAAGGTAACAAAATCCGTATAAATAACAAAGCTACTTTTACAATGTCACGTTGATCACAGGACAAAGATTAGAAACGATTTTTTTTAATTTCTTTAAGAGCATTTCACCCACTCCTTTATTCAGATACTGTTTTTATGTCTATTAGGTTTTTTTTTTTGTCAGGAGGAAATCACCGAACTTCCGCCCTCCACTGGGGATGGAGGACGGGGCATGTCGGAGTTGAACCGACTATAACCTCCTGTCGCTCAACAACCAGCATCCAAACCTCACATGAGACAGAACTCATGAAAAGGCAAAGGAGGGAAAGTGAAGCGCTTAGTGCGGAGCACATCTCTCCCATCACCCTCCCCCTCGGGACGCCGGACTGACGGTCGTCGGCGCCACGACTACCAGCCCTCTCGGTCGGCAGGCTATCCGAAGCCCGCCTAGATGGTGCCGGTTAGAATGGTTATGTCTATTAGGTAATGAATTTAATGTAACTGCCAAAAGAGACTTTAACATTTAAACCTTAAACTACACGACGAAGCTTCAACAATGCACGTCACGTACATAATTAAAACTAAAGCAGCAACTTAAAGGGTGAACTATAGACACAGGGGCACTAGACTCGTACGAAGTCTGCGAGGGGCTCTCGACCAATCACCGTGTTGTACTGCACTTTGTTTTAATAGCACTAGGTAGGATTAGTTTTTAAGTACTCGACTAAACAATGCTTCCTGTCTGACTACAGGGTGGGGACGGAACGCCATGTTTGAATATAGTTTTATATACTAAATTGAAGGGCAAATGCAGTTTTTTTTCTTTCTTGTAAAACTAGTGCTGTGTTTTATATGTTTTGTTCTTTTTCCTGTTCTGAAGAATTGAATTGAGAAATTGAAATTGTTACGGTTAAATTTCCTGGAACATTACCTGTTAGTCTCCCCACACAACGTGGTCTCGCCTTGTCGTGGCGGTGGGGCTTAAGCGTGCACCCCGATACCGTGGAGCAGCGTTGTCTGCACAGGGGTGGCGTGAACTAAGAAGACTGCACACCGTGTTCCCTTTTCCCACCTTTGCTAAGCAAAGGGTGCGTGAAGAGGGAAGAGGGCTCCCTTCTGGAGCCCTCTTGTATGCTAGGCCATGTCCCCGGCGGTTCTCTGGCTGTTAAAGGGGAAGGCCC
Organism: Bombyx mandarina; assembly: GCF_030267445.1. Lineage (NCBI taxonomy): Eukaryota > Metazoa > Arthropoda > Insecta > Lepidoptera > Bombycidae > Bombyx > Bombyx mandarina. The sequence goes on along the minus strand of NC_143224.1, from coordinate 6,858,242 downwards.
TCCAGAGGGGGGTACCGGTACGCCGGCGTGGCCACAACGTGGTCAGACGTGTGGGTCTGTCAGTAATGGTAGACCCACGTGGATGAGAAGTGAACCGGAGGGCACTCCCTTCCGGTCGCTGGTCGTCATGTCCCCGGCTGCCTCTTGGTGGCTACAGGGGAAGGCCCTCCAGAGGGGGGTACCGGTTTACCGGCGTGGCTTCGTAGAAGCATACCGTAATCCCTACCGAGTAGGAGGCGGGGGCCGCTGCCTAGCAGGGGCCGCGAGGATGCGAACCTCTATAAAAAATGCCCTAATCTTAAGCTTGTGACGTGTCCGGTGATGAGATGAGTGGCTGGAGGGAGTCCAGTCGTGAGGACCGTCCCAGGGGACCGACCCCTGGTTAAATAAAAAGGAACAAATATAATGATGGCAAACTTAAAACAAAAATTACCCCAGGAGGGTACCACCTTAGGTGGAGAATCCCTCCGTGCTTCCACCTCGGTGGGAGCACGCTGCCCCGCGTATTCTGGGGGGGCAAAGAATGCCATGATGAAGGGGGCTGTGCGACGGGCAGCGGAAAACCCGTCGAACCGAGGTGTGCCAGCGCTGGCTCGACGCGTTCTGCGCTCGTCAGCGACGGCGAAACAGTTGATCCGAAAGGGACAGCCGCCAAGAAGATCAGGCGGAAGAGGAAATCCTGGCGAGTTTCCTCTCGTGAGGGGGTAGGGGAGCCAGCATCGTCCTCTGGTGCGGATGCCCCGCCGGAGAAAGTGCTGGTAGTCTCCGATGCGGCATCTGCTGCGGAGGAGATGCCGCCCCCTAAAGGAAGACCCGCCCGTAGAAGGGGCGCGCCGTCACCGGCGCCATCATCAGTGTCGATGTCTGTCGCCTCACTGGACGGGCAGACGACGGAGGAGGAAGAGGGTGGCCTTCAGGACCCTGCCTTGGTCATAGACAGGGCCATGAAGACCATCAAAACCTATGCGGCCAACGGCACCAAGACCAAAGCCGCTGGCCGTAAACTGCGAGAAGTGGTCTCGCAAGTCTCGAAGGTTCTGCCTTCGGTTGCTTCTGCCAATGACCAGGTAGTGCAGCTGAGGGCGGAGAATTCGAGGCTTCGAGCACAGCTTCAAGCACAGCAGCAGCCCAATGATGGCGCAGCGACGCCTTGGGTCGCTGGAGCCCCTCGAGGTCCCCGTCCCCCGGCGCTGACTGGCGACCGATGGCCTGTGCTGCCGCCACCGCGTGTGGCACAGCAGAGGCCGCGTCTCCCGTCGCCGCGCTCTAGGGAGACGACCGCTGCCGAGCGACAGCAAGCACTCGCGGGGCCACGGATGTTGGCTCCGCTACAACCAACAAACTTCAGCCTGGAAGAGGTAATCAGCCGCACCATCCAGGCTGTAATAGAAAGGCTGGGCGGCAGGTTGGCGGCTCTCGAGGCGAAAGTCCCTACCTCAGCTGACGCTAGGCGGCCGGCGGCGTCGGGTGCTTTGGCCGCTCGTCCTGCTCTCGTACGGGCTCCAGTCACCAGGTCGGGCCCGGGACGGGATAGAACCAAGCGAGGGGGTCGCGCTAACGCGAAGCCCTCACTACAAGCACCCCAGTCCCGCCCGCTGCCTCCGCCCCCGTCAGATATGGATGAGGGGTGGAACGTGGTGGCCCGGCGGGGTACCAAAAAGGCCCCACCGGCAGCTCCTCAAACGAGTAGAGCGCCGGTGGCCATGGTGGCTCAGGGTGCATCCCAACAGGGTCGAGCGCCTGTAGCCACCAAGAAAAACAAGAAGAAAAAGAAGTTGCCGCGCGCGCCTCGGTCGGCGGCAGTGGTTCTTACCCTACTGCCAGCCGCTGAAGCCAAGGGCATGACATACAGAGATGTCATTGCCCGGGCGCGTGCGGCAGTTGACCTGGGCGAGATCGGGGCGGAGGAGGAGGGCCTCCGCTGCAGGCAGACGGCCAACGGGGCCAAGCTGCTAGAATGTCCCGGTGCCGATAGTTCCGGCATCGCGGAGCGTCTGGCGGCGAAGCTCCGTATGGTCCTGCCTGAGGAGGAGGTACGGGTGCACAGGCCGGTAAAAATGGCCGAATTAAGAGTAACCGGCCTGGACGACTGCACCACCAGGGATGAGGTGACGGCGGCTGTCGCTGCCCAGGGCAAATGCGCACTGGAAAATGTTACAGTAGGCGAGCCGCGCCGCGGTTATACCGGGGCCAGCTCGGTGTGGGTGCGTTGCCCGGTGGAAGCGGCCGCCTCCCTGGCTGCTCCTCCTCCCGGGAGACCTTCGGGAAATCCGGGCATGCTGCGCGTGGGCTGGATAGCGGCCCACGTGCACTTGCTTGAACCACGCGCCTGGCGATGCCTCCGGTGCTTTAGCACCGGACACGGCCTCGCCAGGTGCACCAGCTCGGTTGACCGCAGTGGTCTGTGTTTCCGCTGCGGCCAGCCGGGACATAAAGCGGCGTCCTGCACGGCTGCCCCGCATTGCGCTCTGTGTGCTGCGGCCGGGCGCAGGGCAAGCCACCGAACGGGAGGCAAGGCGTGCTTTTCGTCCGGTAATAATACCGAACGCAACCGGCGCCGCAAGTCAAAGCGTCGGCAAAACAGAAGGTTGGCCAGAGGAGCACTGGCCAACGCTGTAATCCCCGCTGCGGCGCCGGTGCCGGAGGGCGGGGGCAGTGGTGAAGGGGAGGGGGCGATGGATGTAGTCCAACAGTAATGGACCGCACCTATCGCTTCCTCCAAGGAAATCTGAATCACTCCGCCAGAGCTCAGGACATGCTGTCTCAGAGCATGGCGGAGTGGTCCATAGATGTGGCTGTGGTCGCCGAGCCGTACTTCGTTCCCCCGGCAAATGATTGCTGGTTTGGGGACGATGGCGGCCTGGCGGCCATAGTCATAAGAAGAGACGCGGCGATCCCCCCCTGGCGATGGTGACCAGGGGCCAAGGTTTCGTCGCGGTGCAGTTGGAAGGGACCGTCGTGATCGGGGCGTACTTCTCTCCAAACAGGCCTACTGTCGAGTTCGGGCATTTCCTGGGCGGGATCGGGGCGATTGCTCGCCGCCTCGCTCCCCGTCCAGTGATTCTCGCGGGGGACCTCAATGCGAAGTCTGTCGCATGGGGTTCCCCCGCTCGGACGCTCGTGGTAGGCTGCTGGAGAGGTGGGCGAACGTGGCCGGCCTCTGTTTGTTGAATAGAGGTTCGGTTGCGACGTGCGTGCGGTGGCAGGGCGAGTCTATTGTGGACGTTACGTTTGCGAGCCCGGCCATCGCGCGCCGTATCCGCGGCTGGAGGGTCTTGGAGGGGGCGGAGACACTGTCAGATCACCGATATATTCGGTTTGATCTCTCCGCCCGCTCCGCAGTCGCGGACGTCCACAGGGACCACCCCCATGGTGCGTCCCGGTCATTCCCCAAGTGGGCACTGAAGCGCCTGAATAAGGAGCTCCTGATGGAAGCCTCTATGGTGGCGGCGTGGGCGCCCATGCGTCCACACCCGGTCGAGGTCGAGGGCGAGGCAGGGTGGTTCCGGGACACGATGTGTCGCATTTGTGATGCGTCGATGCCCCGGATTGCCCCTCGACTTCCTAATCGCCAAGCGTACTGGTGGTCGCCCGAAATTGCGCAACTCCGCGTGGAGTGCGTTCGGGCGAGGCGCGAGTGCGCCAGGCATCGCCGCCGCCGCCTGCCGCGACGCAATGATCCGGTTGCATTCGCGGCGGAAGAGGTCCGGCTGCACGGCGCATTTCGCGTCGCGCAGAGGGCATTGCAGCTGGCCATCAGAAGAGCCAAGAACCAACACATGGAGGGTCTCTTGGAGACGCTGGATGAGGATCCGTGGGGGCGGCCCTATCATATGGTGCGCAATAAAATGCGCCCATGGGCCCCCCCGATCACGGAGCGTCTCCAGCCTCAGCAGCTGCGGGACATCGTCTCGGCGCTGTTCCCGCAGGAGCGGGATGGATTTATCGCTCCCGCTATGGACGCGCCGCCGGAATACGACGGTGAAGTCCCTGCTGAGGTGCCCCATATAACGGGGGCGGAGCTCCGTGTGGCCGTACGCAAAATGTGCGCGAAGGACACTGCACCCGGCCCGGACGGCGTCCATGGTCGGGTTTGGGGCTTGGCTCTTGGTGCCCTGGGGGACCGACTCTTGAGGCTTTACAACTCCTGCCTCGAGTCGGGACGGTTTCCTTCATCGTGGAGGACGGGCAGACTCGTGCTGTTGAGAAAGGAGGGGCGCCCGGCGGATACCGCCGCCGGGTACCGTCCCATCGTGTTGCTGGATGAGGTGGGCAAGCTGCTGGAACGTATTCTGGCAGCCCGCATCATCCAGCATCTGGCCGGGGTGGGACCCGATCTGTCGGCGGAACAGTATGGCTTCCGAGAGGGCCGCTCAACCGTAGACGCGATCCTTCGCGTGCGGGCCCTCTCGGAGGAGGCCGTCTCCAGGGGCGGGGTGGCCCTGGCGGTATCACTCGATATCGCCAATGCGTTCAACACCCTGCCCTGGTCCGTGATAGGGGGGCGCTGGAAAGACACGGAGTGCCCCCTACCTTCGCCGGCTGGTGGGTTCCTACTTAGAGGACAGATCGGTCACGTGTACCGGACATGATGGGATCGTGCACCGATTCCCGGTCGTGCGCGGTGTTCCACAGGGGTCGGTGCTCGGCCCTCTTCTGTGGAATATCGGGTATGACTGGGTGCTAAGAGGTGCCCTCCTCCCGGGCCTGAGTGTAATCTGCTACGCAGACGACACGTTGGTCGTGGCCCGGGGGGGAGTTTTGCTGAGTCTGCCCGTCTTGCTACCGTTGGGGTGGCGCATGTCGTCGGCAAAATCAGGAGATTGGGCCTCGACGTGGCACTCAGTAAATCCGAGGCCATGTGGTTCCACAGGCCCCGGAGAGTGCCACCTATCGATGCTCAAATCGTGGTTGGAGGCGTCCGTATTGGGGTCGGGGTGCAGTTGAAGTACCTCGGCCTCATTCTAGACAGTCGTTGGACCTTCCGTGCTCACTTACAGAATCTGGTCCCTCGTTTGTTGGGGGTGGCCGGCGCGTTAAGCCGGCTTCTGCCCAACGTCGGGGGGCCTGACCAGGTGACGCGCCGTCTCTATACAGGGGTGGTGCGGTCAATGGCCCTATACGGGGCGCCCGTGTGGGGCCAGTCCCTGGCCGTGGGGGTAGCAAAGTTGCTGCAACGGCCGCAACGCACCATCGCGGTCAGGGTCATCCGCGGCTATCGCACCATCTCCTTCGAGGCGGCGTGTGTACTGGCTGGGACGCCGCCTTGGGTTCTGGAAGCGGAGGCGCTCGCCGCTGACTATCAGTGGCGGGCTGACTTTCGTGCCCGGGGCGTGGCGCGCCCCAGCCCCAGTGTGGTCAGAGCGCGGAGGGCCCAATCTCGGCGGTCCGTGCTGGAATCATGGTCCAGGCGGCTGGCCGATCCTTCGGCTGGTCGTAGGACCGTCGAGGCGATTCGGCCAGTCCTTGTGGACTGGGCGAATCGTGACAGAGGACGCCTCACTTTCCGGCTCACGCAGGTGCTCACTGGGCATGGTTGCTTCGGTGAGTTCCTGCACCGGATCAGAGCCGAGCCGACGGCAGAGTGCCACCATTGTGGTTGCGACTTGGACACGGCAGAGCCCACGCTCGTTGCCTGCCCCGCATGGGAGGGGTGGCGCCGTGTCCTCGTCGCAAAAATAGGAAACGACTTGTCGTTGCCGAGTGTTGTGGCATCGATGCTCGGCGACGACGAGTCGTGGAAGGCGATGCTCGACTTCTGCGAGTGCACCATCTCGCAGAAGGAGGCGGCGGGGCGCGTGAGAGACGCGCAAGCCCGCCGCCGTCGAGCGGGGGCCAGGGAGGCGGATATCGCCCAAGCCCTGGCCCTCTAAGTGTTTCGGGTCCCCTTTACACGTCGGTCTGGGGACCGGCAAAGGGGGCCTAAGAAGACGACGTGCAAGCTGCTCTGCACGCGTTTTACGCAAGAGCATCCGGGTGATGGAAGGCCGGCTATCCTCGACCCACGCTGGTTTTGATCCAGCGGGGTATTCCGTAGGATAACCCATTCTAACCGGCGCCATCTAGGCGGGCTCCGGATAGCCTGCCGACCGAGAGGGCTGGTGGTCGTGGCGCCGACGACCACCGGTCCGGCGTCCCGAGGGGGAGGGTGATGGGAGAGATGTGCTCCGCACTAAACGCTTCACTTTCCCCCCTTTGCCTTTTCATGGGTTCTGTCTCATGCGAGGTTCGGACGCGGGTTGTTGAGCGACAGGAGGTTTTAGTCAGTTCGACTCCGACATGCCCCGCCCTTCATCCCCAGGGGAGGGCGGAAGTCCGGCGATTTCCTCCTGACCAAAAAAAAAAAAAAAGTCTATCAAATTTTCAATTAATTTAATTTATGACGTATATTACTGCTATTCTGTGTTATTAAAATTGGAAATCATAAGTTACCGAGGTCTCTAATGAGAAATCCAGCCTTTTGACAATTGAAATGTTTAGGTTTGTTTCAGAGACGAAAACAATACCTTAACAAATAAATTGCTGGAGCATAAATTTTAATATCAGTAAAGTGATCTCAGGCTCATTGAGCGTAACGTGTTTTTGTGCTTTATGTAATTTAATGTAATCCTCGGCTTACGCGAACATGGCGGGCAAAACTGGCAAGCTACAAGGTTTCGTCGGCAACCACATGAGGATTTTAGAGGATTTACTCTTTTATAAAACGCTGTACACTGTCGTTTCAATAACATTTTTCATCAAAATTTTAATGAGATGCCAGTATAGCTCTAATGAAATTTTATTCGTCATCGAAAAAGTCTGAATTTAGAATGCAATTACGATCAAGCTTATATTGATTTGGTCTTTGTGCTCTGTAATTATTTGTTTGTAAATATTTTTATTTCAATAAATCATAACCTTTTTGTATTTATTACAAGTGATTAAGGACTGATTCTAATCAACAAATAATGATTGTGCTCGGAGATTCCCTGTTCCACATCCAAATGACATAATATTATACAGCGACAAGTCTTTTTGTATACCGATACGATTCTCGAGATTATCGACAATCCGAATGTCCTCTTCGGTATGGAGTCAAATGGAAATGTGTAGCTAGTATTTGGTAGTTTACAGTTACGGTTAGCGTGGTATGGACATGTGATGCGAAGAGAGAAGATAGAGATATAGGAATGGTAGTGCAAGGTAGAGGGGGACGAGGTCGACCGAAGAAGACATGGAGGGAGTGTGTGAATGACGATATGAGAAAGAGAGGAATGAGTGTTGAGCTGATAGCTAATGGAAGAGAATGGAAGAGAAAAATTAGCTGTGCCGACCCCACCTAGTGGGATAAGGTGAAGAAAAAGAAGAAGCAGAACTTACTTACCACAATATAGGTTCATAGTGGGTCTTGTTTTGTTGTATTTGTACGTATAGGTATAGAAATGGAAGGTATCTAATGATTTTAAATAAAATATTAATTCATTGAAAATGTAGAAAGTTGAAATACAATAAATAAATAAATACATTGTTCTTCAAGCTGTGTCTGACCCATGTCAAATGTTATTTCCTCAAGTTGCCAACTCCACGTCAATAAAGAACGTATTCGGCAACGGTTGTTTTATTTCATTTCTCGCCACGCGCTGGCGTCTATCGTCTCGTGTCTGATTTTGTCGGTCAATATCGGTTGACACGTGGAGACTAAATGGAATTGTTAGATTGCATAAATCCTTTTAAATATTTTGTATTTAATCGCAGTAATGGGCATATCGATTTTTATTTAGAAAATATGGACATTCTCCCGCCGGTCACCCTCCGGTTTCCTATTATTTTAAGCAACTTTTACATCACTTGTTCATACCTTTCCCTTATTTTACCCACTTTGTCTGACTTCTGTTTCGAGTACTGATGGTAACAAGTGATGTAGGCCTGCTGGGCATTCTATTGACATTATTTGGTGCAATAAAGTATAGATGGGCCGATGAGTTCCCAGTTTATCTGGCTTTAGAGTAACCATAGCCCATAGACACAATAATATGATAAACGCAATCACTAACTTTACAATACGACTAAATTTATAGTGAAACCGAATCACAATTTTGTCAAAATTTCTGTACAATCAAGACTGTTAGATAAAAGAATAAATGAAGTTTTAATTGTTAACAACTTTCTTTATACAATAAAGTATACAAAATCTTTCATCGCGATAAAATAAATGTAACACAATATCGTAGGTGCCAAATTATTGTTTGTTCGCTACTTTTTTTTCGGACTCATTTTGACAGGGGAGATGACAGGTGCGTTATATTTGTATTTGGCATTGTGCCAAGCCATTGTTTAAGAATGAATTCTTGAAACCGCAACGTTCTAATTTTGAAATATATTGTTTTTCTGTATTAGCTGAAATAATTGTGCTTTTAACACTATATGAAATGGTAAATTTTTAGATTTAAAAAAATTTAAAAACTTGGCACTGAAAACAAATGGTCTGTAATCTTCAGGAATACCCACGACAAGGTGGAAAGATGTAGTTGTGAAGGATAAGACGGAATGCAATGCTACTGACGATTATGTCAAATACAAAGCGTAGTGGAGGAGAAAAATAAGGAAAGCTGATCATATCGTCAAAAGAAGATCACCTCTCAAAAATAGCACACTTAACACGACAATGAAGATAATATTACTGCATTTCTAACACTAACAATTTAAAGCATAGATTTGTATTAACATCATAACAGTAGAAATAATTTGGAAACAACATTGTTCACAAGTAAATTTGTAATTTCTCTCGATTTTAATTTTTGTGCTACAGTAGACCTGGCGGAATGATAATAACCCAGAATTGCGAGTCTGGTCAAATTGCAGGGCATTACGCAAATTCGGTCAAATTAGTGCGAGTATCGACAATAATGGCTAAAGCTTCGGCAAAACTGCATTCGGCATTTGTGTAGTACACAATATTGTATACAATAAACAAATGAAAAAGAAATTTTAACCTTTCTTTCGCAGGTAAATACATGTTTACCGAATAAATTTATTTTTACACTGTTATTATCGTGCAGAGGTATTTGCTTTTTTCCGTGCACGTTTTTGAGTTCACGTTCAGTTAAAAACGCCCTGGCTTTTAGTAGAAAACTTTTTTTTGCAGTAACAACAAGATTAAGCAGTGATTTGTTGTCATCGCACTAAGGACTATTTACCGAAGCTCATAGAAGTCTCACTTATATTGTATAACGGCTATCCCACCCTTAAAACTGGAAGGCATACCAGTTTCGTATCCGAAATATGCGAATGAATGAATAAATGAAATAAAATAAGTAAATAATATGTCTCCCTCTCACAAATTTTCATGTTTACCGCACGTCGCTATTTCTTCATTCAGTTAACTGTTCATTAATAACGGTTCTTTAGAACAGTTTGATGAACAACTTGCCTGCGGGTTTTGAACTATTTTGGATAGTCTCGAAAAATTGAATAACACTGGATACTTTAGCTTTAGGACAAAACTTTCATTAATGCAAAATCAAGTGAATTTTCCCCCTCCATCAGTAACATGGGCGAGCCAGGAAGAAATTCCATGAACATTTTACAATTAATTAAGTAATTCACCGCATGGCTCCCGCATCCAATACGGACATGAAAATTTCAATTCAACTAAGTATATTTTAGTAGCACTTATTTCTTCATAAAAAATTTAAAACGAAAAAAATGTGTAAGAAAGCGATGATTAAAATCGTACAGTACGAGAGTAAATTTGTCGCCAGCGAGATGTCTGTCGTCTATTTGATCAACAGATAAAAATTTCGACGCGACTATAGCAAATCATACAATTCAAGTTTAAAATATTATAAATTGCTTGTTTCACTAAATGTTCAAGAGAATGATTTAGTATTAACAAGTTTTAAGATTAAAGTTTTTGTATTTTTGTTGAGGATTAATTTTTATAATTTATTAAAACTTTTCGAAAATAAAAGGCTTCTTCTAAGTATTCTGAGAATATTCAATAACTATTTGATGTAATTTATTTGTTCTCGAAGTGTTCTTGTACTGTCTGTATGATACTGTACGATTGGCAGTTGTCATGGCCTAAGATATAAGATGCCTGGTGTATTCGTATAAAATTACCGTTGTTTAAATCCCGGGGGCAGATACAAATTTTTCTAATCACTTTAGTACGTTCCTAACTAATGTCCACGAATGACTTCCACGATGATAGAATATACAATTGAGTCATCAGCCTCAAGTCTCAAGTTGGTGAAAGCATTCAAGTTAGGATGTCTATGTGCTCCGGTTACCAAACAGCTACCGGAGAGCTGTTAGTTCTTTCACTCGTCTGAACAAAAAAAAAGTTGGTCTAAAAAAAAAGGTGTACAAATAAGAAATTCTAAATTTATGAGCAATTTATCCAATCCAACGAAGCAAATAATTATCAAAAAAAAAAAAACTAAATATACCTATCTATAAAACGAACAAGGCTGTGAGCAAAATACGCTTATTATTATTTGGCATACAATTGGGTATTATACTGTACTTAATTGTAGTGGAATGAGAAACTGATACTGTAAACCACATCAAACGTCTCGAATTAACATGAATGAGCACGTTTTCGGGATAATAAAGTGGGGATAGTTGCTGGCTAGAACACCTTAGGGGCTAATTTCGCTTGGCAAGTAATGATTATGAGTCGCCGGAGTCTGTTACGGACCACAATATGTAAATGCTTTTGGCCTTTAGTTCCAAAAACAGGTGAACTGCTAAGTCATATTATTATATTCAAATTATTTGGCTCGGACTTGTGATAAGAGTGAATTGCCCGTAACCTGGTTAGCATTCGCAAAATAAATAAACAAATTGAAGAATATTACGTCCAAACAAGCCTAAATAGATAGACAGACGAAACTCAATGCTTTGTTGCTGTTGCAATGTTAATGCCGTTACCTACACAGCCATCACTATGAACCACCACCTATTTTGAAATTTGACGTCAGATCGTCATCATTGCATCGGAAGATCTACTAGGTTTTAAGCCAGAATGCACTATAAATAATTCCATCTGGAATTTGACTGGTAAATCTATACGTCCGCAGATCTAGTCCACTAACAATATTCTCACAATTTGTTTTAATTAAACGATGTTGTTTTTTTTTTTCATTGTAATATCGTCCGAGAAGACGTGTTCGGCACAGTCTTATTGAACATAAAATCGTATGTTCATGAGTATTATAACTCACCAGAATAGCCGAAGTACAGCGGATGTCTTACATTATAAGCACGGACTCTTGAGCGAGTGAGTGTATCACAACAACTACACCAAAGAAATCCATGAATATGTAGCGTTCTTGATAATTTATTTTCTTCTTTTATTCTTCCTTATCGAGACATTCTAAAAATAGAAAGAAAATAAATTATTGTTTTAATACAGCATTGTGAAAAGACATAGTTATGTAACAGACCTATAGTATTTACGAAGTATGCAATGTTTTATATCTGCTTCGAGTGTTTTTCTAACAATTTATCTGGAGACATTAGACAGAACAATGTTCCCAAAAAATAAATTAAATGAAAATACTTCAAAAAGCAATTACTTTCTGAAAATAAGCAAATGACGACAGAGGTGTCGATCATAATAAGTCAAAGTAGATAACGATTCCAATTTACAACTGATATTTACGATTCGGATTATAAAACAATACGACAGATTCAATGCTCGATGCTGAAACGGCTTCTCTCGGCTCAAGATATCCATTTGGATCGTTAAGCATTTGATTATTTTGAATTTGCGCACTGTTGAAACAAAGCAGTGACAAATAACTCGTTTATGCTAATTCTTGAGATAGGATAATCGCGTAAAAAGACAATAAATATTAGCATTTAATTTTCCAAAAATAAAAAAACACGATCGGTTTCAAATTTTTCACTAACGAATATGTAACAGATACCCAAATAGCATTGATTTAATATTTCTTTTATAAAACATAGTAAAAAGTGCCTTTTCCTTTACATATTATTTTCCAATATTCGATTCGGAATCATATATAAATATATTTCTTCTGTTCAACTCACCAGTGCTCAGTTCAACTCGTTAAAAAATAAATTACATAATCACACGTAAAAAAACGTGTCAACGAAAATACGATATAACGAAAATTTGTGTTGAAAGAAAACCTCTCGGTCTGCGGAGGGACTATTTTTTTTTATCGCTTAGATGGATGGACGAGCTCACAGCCCATCTGGTGTTAAGTGGTTACTGGAGCCCATAGACATCTACAACGTAAATGCGCCACCCACCTTGAGATATAAGTTCTAAGATCTCAGTATAGTTACAACGGCTGCCCTACCCTTCAGACCGAAACGCATTACTGCTTCACGGCAGAAATAGGCAGGGCGGTGGTACCTACCCGCGCGGACTCACAAGAGGTCCTACCACCAGACTTCAGTTCTTTTTGTATTTTGTACCAAATGTTTCATGGGAGGTGCTCTGAGGAATTGCTTGAGATGATCCCATCATCTCTTTTTTACCATCGCACCGCCCACCACTAGAGTAGAGTTCATCCATACCACCTGGGGTCATTGCGTTCATTCACATTATGTTTCGAGAGATTTTTGCCACGTACGTACCATCCAGCTTCGGAATGAGCTCATCTCCACGGTGTTTCCCGAGCGTTATAACTTATCCTTCAAACAAGGCTTAGGTACTTAACGGGCAGCGGCAGGCAGGCAGCGGCAGGCAGCGGCTTGACTCTGCCCCTGGCATTACTGACGTCCATGAGCAAAGGTCACCACTCACCATCAGGTGGGCCGTATGCTCGTCTACGTACAAGGACAATAAAAAAAGTGGTATTTCTCACTGAAGATTTATTGTATAGTACCATCAGTATCCTTGAATCTCGCTCGCGCTTATATAAGCTAGTGTATTTCGGCCAATTAGTCTGTAGAAATAGTTCTAAAGCAAAAATCTATATAAAATAAAATAAATCGAAATAAAGATTAGAGCCTTTTCATGAAGGTTACTGAAATGGAATTTTATTTCAAAATTGTGATTATAAATATTGAAAAGACATCTTTATAGGTGTAGAAGTTTAGGATCTCGCTAAAATGAAATAATTTAGAACACCTTTCAGATTTACGTTACCGATAAAAGACATGAATTATTCCTACACATTCTGGTGGCTAAATAAGGAATTTGTAAATGTTAAGATCGCAATCTTAATTATTTGTATTCTACGAAAATAACGAAATAAGGTTACATTTTAGCAATTTTACATGAAAATACAATTTCGGTGACCGAAGGCGTGGCGATTGGTGTGATTTAAAGGACCATTCTACATTTACAGCTTTTGTCACGCTTTCATTTAATAAATTGAGACATTTCGCCGCGTTATGTGCGTTATTTTAATTTAATGTTGATCTTGCTTTTTTTTATTTTCGACGTTCTTATCGTTCCCATATCTTATTTTGTGTGTTGATTTTGTTTATGTGATTAAACATATTAAATTTTAACATTATTAGATTGGCCCACAAATGCACGGTTTACTTTGTATTAAGTGCCACAAAAGGAGATGATTCATTAAGGGTTGAGCTACCTCAAAAACCAATGCATACTGCGATTTGAAAAATATGAAACTGCATTCTTCAGTTAGTTCTTCGAACCATTATTACTCTTATTCAAATTCCACAATCGTATACAATCACTTAAATAGATTGTTTTTAATTACAAAACCCAATGATCACCCCAATGTGTACGCATTTATCCATCTTGAGATACGATGTCGCAGTCATAATTAAATTACAATAACTGCTACTCGTAAAGCCGCAATGCTGACTGAATACCGAAATAGACCTAATAGTGGTAACCGTTTATGCGTGCCAGCCGATTTGTAAGGAGACTTATCTCTCAACATTGATACCAAGATTAAGTAGCGCTCTGTTTTAACATTAAATAAATGATCTATGAATGCGTTGCGTCACAATCGTATGAAACTTAAGATCAGATGGATACTGTCTTCTTAGATAATCTAAAGTAAATCTAATAGATACTCAGCATAATAGTATAAATAGTTTTATCATTTCACATAAGTAGTAATTGCTGTTCCAAGCCGTTCTGTAATTCCATTCGATTTTATTTTACTACTGTGTTTAAAATTTTAAAAAGATTCCAGTACACTACAAAAGCCAGTAAGCAAGCAAAACTGCGACCAAGCACTACCCAGTATTGGAAACAGGAAAAAGAATATTTATTTTTCGCATACGTTATTCCCGGTGATAAAAACGAGCTAGCATCGAGAAGGACTCTTATTTTTCTCGCAGATCTATTGGTTTGAATGTATGTTGAAACAACAGAATCCATCGGGGATCGCTCCGAACCGTGAAATTGGCAAAAAACTTCCGAAATCCATCACGAATCAAATGACACTTTGAAATTGTAAAGCTAACTGAAGAGCGAATTGGATGGAACTGAAAAAACAATTAACGTGAACGGACGATGCGAAAAATTGGAATAATCAACGGATACAGTGTTGGATAGCGTTGAAAATTTAATAAATGTAATTTTTCAAAAGGCCGTCGGATCTCCGTTTATGGCACTTATGTTCGAGCCGGCTGCCACTTCACAAAGCCCGGATGACCGACTAACACGTTTAAAATAACGAAATCGTACTGTACAGGTATAAAAAAATTGTACAGTTCCATTTTAAAACTTTTGAAAATGTTTTCTGGTGTTTCAGCTTGAAGGGTAGGCAGCCGTTGTATTGTAAAAACTGAGCCTTAACACCCGTGTCTCTATTGGTGTTGATAGATATAGAAACTCCTTATCAAAAGAAAAGAAAACATATTATACATAGACAGCAGTGACAATAGGTGTCATAAGCATAGATTATACACTTAATATTTTGACTTTTTGGCGGGAACGCGAGGAGTGAAGTTGTGTGATTTGTTTTATTTTGTCTATTTAGTGTTTCTTCAGGTTTAAATGTGTAATAACGGTGGTTTATTAACTGTTTAATATCTGTGAAAATGCACAAATGTGGGAAAATGAAACAAAGCCGCTGGACGTAAGTTCTCGGGATCCTCCAAAAAGTCCACTGAAAAAATCTTAGTAAATGACCACCATTTTACTGAGATTGTATTTCATCCTATATCATCTTCATTTCATTTCATAATTTTTCATAAAAATAAGAAAATAAATTAAAATAAGACATGATTTAAAGGTCTTAGTTACCAGGTCATAAAATCTCTATAAAAATACACTTATTATATTTGAGAGTAATAAGAGTAAGTGAAAAAAATCTATGTCGATTCGTGAAGTAAAACAAAATAACAAAACGGTTATTTCGATTAAAAAATTCTAAAACATCTACGTAACTAATTCTAATTTAAAAAAGTGTGTTAGTATATTATTTCGTGACTGCCTGCACTCTGCGATTTAAAGATTGGACTCTACTACCAAGAACTTTAAATTATATCAGTCTCAATATGAGTAGCGACATTTAGCTTAGTGATGTCTATGAGCTCCATCTATCTAAGGCCCGGGACACCAGGCTAAGTGGCCCCTTGCTGTGTTGTGCTGTGCAGTCAGTGTGTGCCCAAAGTGCGAGTGTTCTATCTAGCGGTGTTGTTTCGGCGCGGAGACGTTCCGAGCAACGTAACGCAGGACCCGGGAACAGGTGAGTTGTTCGACACTTTCTTTCCTAACATTGGTTAATTGCGGGTAGTTGTCGATCAGCCTGGAAAAGCTGCGTACTCATTTTATTTTAAGAATAAAAACCGAGTTACGTTAGCGCCTTCGAGTCTGGCCATCTGTGTCCGTTCCCAGTCCTCCCCTACCCTTCGGGGTTAGGAGGGGCTGTTACTAAACCCGCGTAAGCCGATTTACGGTGGTGGACCACGGCAACGTCGGGAACCCCGTATACAGTTTGTTTTTAGATATAGTAGTAGTTCATAGTAGTTTTCTTTATTCTTGCTTTATTGTCTTTAAATTGTTATTATTCTATTACTAATTATTTAAACTAATTTTGAGATATTAATTATAATTCCTATTTTGTAATCACCCACTAGCGCCACTGTGGCAGATCTATTTACTATAATTAAGTTTTTTCAAATATACCCTCCATAGTTTTAATATTTTAAATTCATGTAAATATAAATTTAATTTTTACGTTTCCAATATTGGCGAACCGACCGACCTTTGTAAGTGGTCATTTTAATTTTTCTTTTTAATTAATTAATTAGTACGAAACACGCTGTAGGTTTTCCCGTCGTTGCCGACTTACAGTAGTTTGTTTTTCTTGTAGATTGTAGATTAAATTAAATTTATGTGACTGCTGGAATTCTATCCCCACCTTACTACAAGCTGGGGTGGAATCCTGCAGGTCCATAGATATACATAATTGCTAATAGTCTCTTTATTTATTTTTTTATTATTATTTTTTTTTATTTTTATTTTACACCAAATTATTATAGTTTATTATTTATTAGGTTAAATATTTTACAACATTTAGATGCACATAAATAGGAACTCGAGTCTTCAATAGTAAGTACATTGTTAATTTTGTAGATTTTTATTACCTTATGTTAATTTTCCTACGCACACTACAAGTGGCCGGCTGCGGCGGATGCCTGCAGGGTGGACCGTTGCAGATTATTTAGTGTATGTTCATTTCTTGTTTTCTCTATTAGTTTAATCCAATTCATTATTATTTTATAAGTCTTTTCAAGTAGTTTAAATTATGGCATTATTGACCAGTTAATTAGTTTAGTTCAGTTCATTATAAGCACCTATTGTTAGTTAAAGCCAACAAATACATCGGTCGGTTAGCGGAAGTATATAGTTATATAGTAACTATTACGGATGTACCGACAGTCGTGGGGACCCGTTAAAATAATCGGCTAAAACATGTCTGGGGGGACATCACCCCCCATTATCAGCACCCCCGGCCCGTCCCGTAAGGGACGCCAAGTTATGTCGAGTCTAAGATTCAGACCAGCACCAGCAACCCGTACAGTCTCGATGGGACTCGGGACGGACAGCCGGCCCGGGCCTCCGGTCGCGGCCCAGAGGACTCCGAGGATCGAACCGGAGGAAGATGTCCTTCCCCCGTTGACCGATCCCTCTGGGCCCTCTCGGCCGCGGAAGAAGGCCAGGTCCGAGTCTGACCGAGGCTCATCGAGCGAAAAGGACAAGCGTCCTAGAATAGGCCCCTCATCTAGATCGGAGGGAGAGGAAAGTGCGACCACATCCTCTGCACACTCCTCAACCGAATCGGTCACTCCTTCCTCGTCTAGGTCTTCGTCCCCCTCTGGGAGTCCAATCCCAGCTCAACCAATTCCGAAGCCTAGGGCTCCCGCCAGGACAGGGACAGCCCCAAGGCAAGTAACATCCCCTCCTCGCTCTCCTTCCCCAACGCTATCTCCAATCCCGGTAGACTCAACCCGAGGTGCCCCCGCCCTAAGCGGCACGGCGGGCAACCTGGATTCGACCAGGTACATGGACCTCGAGTCTACCAGACCTCAACAAGCCACTAAGCCCAACCCCACTCCCTCCACCTCCTATGCTGCCATGGCAGCTAGGCCAGGTATCCCTACCGCCCAGAGGACTTCCCAATCCTCACGAGTCCCTCCCCCGAGGCCGAAGGGTCGCGCCCAGGAGGAACTGCGCCGACACCCGCCAATTATGGTGGAGGCACTCCCAAATTGGTCCCGCCACATGGCGGCCATTAGGGAGCGCCTAGGCCGCGCCCCCTCGGTGCGACCCTTCGGCGCCGGTTTTAGATTTCTGCCTACGTCGGCTGAGGAGTATAGGGCGGTCCAGGCCTACCTGTCGGAGGCCTCTGCCAGGGACGGTACCATTAAATGGTACTGTTACGCCCTGGCGGAGGAGATGCCTTCGAAGGTGGCGGTCCGGGGCCTCCCTGCCGACACCGACGAGGCAGAAATAGTCAATGCCCTGAAGGAGCTGGGATTCCCGGCTCGATACGCCAGGTGCATTAGGTCCCGGAGAGGGCGTCCGGGCTGCGTTTTTCACGTAGCCCTGGACCACCTCTCGAAGGACGACCTCGCCCGCTTGTACGCAGTCAACGAACTGCTGTACCTGCCGGGGGTGACGGTCGAAGGATGGCGTCCAATCCGAGGGCCTGCGCAGTGTCATCGCTGCCAGGCCTTCGGACACGCCTCCTACAACTGTCATCGCGCGGTCCGTTGCGTAAGGTGTGCCGGGGAGCACATCGTAGCGGACTGCCCGAGGCCGAGGGACGGCCCGTTCTCCTGTGCCAACTGCGGGAAGGACCACGCCGCCGTCGACAGACGGTGTGCGGTCTTCCGCAAACGGGCCAGGATGATGGGAGCAACCGTCCCCCCTCCTGCACCACAGGCACCTCGAGCCGGGAGTGCAGCTCTTCCGGCTTCAATACCTGTAGCAAAGGGGAAGGGGAAGGGGAAAGGGAAAACTTCCCAGCCCCCTCCCCCATCCCACAAGAAGAAAGAGAGAGACTAAGGGGTACATCTGAACCCACAGTGCCAGAACCCCAACAAACCAACACAGAAACCATGGAGGTCTCCGAGGCCCCCCTTACTGCCCAACAACCGACATCAAGCCAACCACTGCCTACAGCCCATCCGGCCGAAGGCAAGCACGACTTGAACAACCAGCCCCCCCTCCCCCCCCCCGCCCTCAGCGCGGGCGCCGCAGCGGTCGACAGGCCTCCCAGCCTGCCGGCTTTGCTGCATGGCTGCTCGCACTGTGGGAGAAATTGTCCGAGGTGATCTCCGGAGTAATCCGTGAGATCGCCTCGGGAGCCAGTCCCTTCGGGGCGCTCCTGTCGGGTTTCTACCGAATGATTGCGCAGTTCAATGGCTGGCCAGGAGCTGCGCATCATTTATTGGAACCCCGACGGGATAAAGTCCCGAAAGAACGACCTGCTTGTTCTCGCCCGGGAGTATAACCCAGAGGTTGTGCTCCTGGGCGAGACCAAGCTACGTCCTCAGGATGCGTTCAGGATTCCAAACTACTTCATGTACCGACGTGACGAGCTTGCCCCTGCCGGGCGGCCGTTCAGGGGCACTGCGGCCCTCGTCAGGCGGGACGTGGTGCACGATCAGTTGGATTTGCTGTCCTTCACATCGACAAGGTCAGTCGGTGTGAGGGTACACACCTCGGGGGGAGATATGCGGATTTATGCCGCGTATAGACCCCCGGGGCCTGAATTTCACCCTGAGGACATAAGACGGGCCCTGAATCACGACAGCCGCCCAGCTCTGCTGGTCGGGGACCTCAACGCGAAGCACGTCGCGTGGGGCTCCCGACTTAACTCAGCAGTGGGCAGGCGGCTGTTAGAAGATGCCGATAGGGGCGACTACTCCGTGGTCGGCCCCGACGAACCCACACACATCCCGACCGCCGCGCGCTATCAGCCCGATGTGCTGGATGTGTGTGTGCACAAGGGGCTACGGTGCCCCGTAACGATCGAGGCACTGTACGACCTGGGTACCCCACATCTCCCTATCCTGGTGACACTGGGAATGGGGCTCATCCGGGTTGCGACCTCGCCCCTACGACCGAAGGTCGACTGGGAGCTCTTTAAGAGACGACTAGTCGACCTTCCCGTGATTCAGGACCCCAACACCCCTGATGGGGTCGACGATGCGGCAACCCGCCTTGTTGACTCCATCAGGGGAGCGATCGACCAGGCGACGACTCTTGTGCCCAGCGGCGGGCCCAGAGGTATACTCCCGGCCCATCTGAAGGCGATTATTCGCCGGAAGAGGGGCTTGAGGAGGCTCTGGGCGACAACTCGTTGTCCCAGGATAAAGCGCGAGCTTAATGAACTGGAAGCGGAGCTGGCGACAAAGATTAGCACCTTCCGGGGCTATGCCTGGCAGGAGAGGATCGAGGAGGCCCGCGAGGACCCCTCCTCAGTATCCCTTCACCGGCTTTGTCGCCGGCTCTCAAATCGGCCTGCCCCGACTTGTCCACTCGTGGACGAGAGGGGCAACCGATGCTTCTCGGCTCAGGCCCGCGCCGATATCCTGGCCGAAATGCTGGAGCGGCAGTTCGCTCCTAATGACTCTGCACCCTCAGAGGCCGCATTCCACCAATCGGTGGAAGAGAGCGTAGCAAGCCTACTCTCCTCCCCGGTGCCACCGTTGGGAGATGGTGATTTCATCACTCCCAGCGAATTGCGCCTCATCATCAAGCGGATGAAGAGGCGCAAGGCGCCGGGCGAGGACGGTATTCCCTCCCTCGCTTTTTTCCACTTCCCTGAAACGGTCGTGTCATATATGACACGGCTGTTCAACTCCATTCTGTCCACAGGACACTTCCCGGGAATTTGGAAATTGGGCAAGGTTATCGCCTTGCCCAAACCCGGCAAGGACAGAAGAAATCCCTCCAGTTACCGTCCGATCACGCTGCTGTCGCACGTGGGCAAGTTGTTCGAGCGGCTGCTGCTGAGAAGGATGTCGCCGCACATCCTTCTCAGACCCGAGCAATTCGGGTTTCGTAGCGGTCACTCGACAACGCTGCAATTGGTCCGCGTCATGCATCACTTGGCGGATCGGACCAAAACGCGCCAGTACACGGCCGCAGTCTTTCTCGACATCGAGAAGGCCGTCGACCGTGTCTGGCATGCGGGACTGATCCACAAGCTGTTGCAGAACACGGACCTCCAGCACGCCTACGTGCGACTGCTGGGGTCGTACCTGGAGGGAAGATCCTTCCTTGTCGCGGTCGAGGGCGCCAAGTCGTCGGTGCGCCCAGTTACGGCCGGAGTTCCGCAGGGGAGCGTCCTGGCACCATTCCTCTACGCTCTCTACACCAACGACATTCCCACGCTCGAGGGCAACCTCGAAGCGTGGGAAGCCGACGTGAAGTTGGCGCTGTTTGCCGACGACAGCGCCTACTTCGCGTCATCCAACTTCCCCTCTGCGGCCATTTCGAGGATGCAGAGGTTATTGGACTTACTGCCCCAGTGGCTGGACCGATGGAGGGTCGCGGTCAACGTGGGGAAGACCGCGGCTATTCTCTTCGGTCCGGTCCGCACAAGAGTCGTCCCGGGACAGCTCAGTCTCCGTGGCGCTAATGTCGAGTTTAGATCCAGCGTCCGGTACTTGGGGGTCGATATCGACCGGAGTTTGAGGATGACCGCCCACGCCAATAAGGCGTTGGCGGCCGCTCGCTACGCGAGATTCCTCCTCCGGCCGGTGTTGGCCTCCAGGTTGCCGGTCAGGACTAAGCTCGGCATTTACAAGACGTATGTCCGTTCCCGTATCACGTACGCAGCTGCGGCCTGGTATCACCTCATCCCGCAAGTCACGCGGGTGAAGTTACAGGCCCAGCAGAATCTGGCTCTTCGCACGATAGTCGGAGCAGGGCGTTACGTCAGTAATGCCGTAATCGCCCGGGATCTGGATGTGGAGTCGCTCGAGGAGTTCATCCGGAGGCTAGCTCGTAATCTTTACGAGCGGGCTGACGGTGGACCCCACGAGCATCTCCACAATTTAGCTCCCTTGCACGCTAGACCACCTGATGGTCTGGCGCTACCAAGGGAGCTACTGGAACCCCCGGCTATGGTAAGATAGTCGGCTTAATCGGAGTGATATGGGAGTGCTCATAATGAGTGCCCCCATGGGACTGAGTTGTCCACACTCGTCACTTCCCCCCACATTGTTGGGGTGCCCCCCTATGGGGACCCATTTTCCACCCCCGAGGGTGGACCACTCCCCCGTTTGGGGAGTGTTTTAAGTCGGCCCCTCCCCGTGACGGACTTCCCCTTCTGGGGAGCCCGGAGCGGGTGAGCGCCAAACTAGTGCCGCGGCTCCCCCTCTGATTTGTAGAGGCGGGGCCGCGGCATGGGGCCGGTGGCGGGCCCCTCGTAGCCGCTGACTGTTGTCCCCGTGTAAATAGTAGTGTAGTTTAGTTTGTAGTTAGCTTGTAGTTAGTTAGTAAGGGAAGAAAAAAAAAAAAAAAAAAAAAAAAAAAAAAAAAAAAAAAAAAAAAAAAAAAAAAAAAAAAAAAATTGAGGACAACACGACGCCGGAGGATCCTGCTGCCGGGCGTCATCCCTGGAGCCATTCAAGCCCATCGTATTATGTATAAGTATATATGTTTTGTCGATGTAGTGTAGCCGTGCACGCTGCGAACAGCGTACCTTCCCCAAGTCCTCCCCGCATCTACTTCACCTCTGCCCTATGATGGCATGGAGTTTCAGCCCGGGTAGTGGGGTTTGCCCCGAGGCCCGTTCCGTGCTCCCGAAAGGGGGTACGACGACCCTTCTTCCATCTATCTAAGTAATAAAAAAAACAAAGTAAGCTATTTTACTCATCCATATTATTGATGATGGTGCGTTTTATATGAGCCTGTACGTGTAAATGTAAGAACTAGTGTACTATCTATCTAAGCTTCGCATTTGAAGAAGATAGCTGCATTATTATAAAACAATAGAGTTGAGAGTTTGACCCCGTGGTATCCTTTTGCAAACTTTGTGAGTAACAGCGACTACTTAACCCTGAATTACTCGCAATTAGTCGCCCTCTTCTGCATGTCTGCACCAAAAAGAGTTAAAGCTGTTGGTTCTTTAAGCAGCAACAGAAATCTAAAGTATACTAGTCAAGTTTTTTAAAGGTTCTACCGCTGGCGCTGATACTTACCCGTCCACGCGTAGCCGTTTGGAATACCCCTTAGTTGCCAGCGAATAGGTAGAGAAAAAAATACTTAATCCAATCTGCAAGCTAAATCGAGCTCCATCGCAAAATAGCCAAAGTTGCTAACGAATAGCCCGACGAGGTTAGTAAAGTAAAATTTTATTTATTAGTAACATCTTAAAATTGATTTCTAACTAAATTCTCTCACGTATACCACTTCTGATTATTTGTCCTAAGTTTATTATTGGAGTGTTGTAAGTAGGTTTGTTTATTTCTGATAGCATTTCTTGTATATCAACTACCAAAATACCATAATATAAATATACTGAAGAATTTCGGTAAAATACACAATATCTTTTCGAATTTCAAAACATGATCGAGGCAAAACCAATGATGATTTAGATTTTTTTAAATACGCATCCGACGCTGCTTCGATTAGGCTGAGTTTACATATTGACAATATATTATTATGTTTTCTCAGCATGACTTTAACTCTTTAACATTATTAGTTTGCCTTTAATTTTATAGCGAAATTTCTATCGATGAAATTCCGTGTTTTAAGAACCTTCTTTTAAAAATGTGTAGCTGTAAACAATCTAATAATAAATATTTCAACGTACACAATTATTTTGTACCGTTCATACTGAAACTAAATAACTAAACCTTCAAAATAACTCGAACAAGTCCACTGGAAGTTATAGTTTGATTTTGAACCCTCGGAGAATTCCAAGCTACCCTTCTTGAAACTTTTATACGTGTACTTGGTAATACAGTTGAGAATTGATCTTGAATCCATACATATAAATTATATACAAAATAGACGGCTCCTAGATGCCCGAGCATAGAGGCGTACTCCCCGCACGTAAACAAAATTTGGCAAATGGCTTCCCATGTTTGTTTTACTTTTCTAATTTTATGATTTTTCGTCCCAGTGTATTACTTTGTATATAATAACAAAAATATGTTAGTAAAATAAGAAGCTTATTCCCCGAAATTGCTTATTTAGATGGGTACACATACACTGGGCCAAGTAGGAGATCTGTATTTTGTAAAAGGCGGAAAAAACATATTTGAATTTGGTATCTATTAAGAATAGACCTTTACTTGAAAGTGACTTATTAGGTAGTTTATATTTTGATTTATATCATGCTACTAAATTACAATTTCAATTGAAGACAATAAATAGCAAGGCACACAAACTGGACAAATTCAAATTTTATTTCACCACCCCGTTTTCTGCCGGGGCTTTCGGATGTTAGAATTTTCATTACCACTTTGTATTTTATGAAAGGGAAGCGATTTTGACTTGCCGAATGCTTTCATTGATGCTTGAAAAAACACAATATTTAGAGATCAAAATACTTGGGGATTTTAGCATTTTTTTGCGGAATTTCGTAGTTTCTTAGTTACTTTGCGTGGAAATGAATGAGAAAAAACCAATGAATTTAATTCATTTAATGATTACTGTGACTGCTATTATCAAAATCACTGAAGAATTACGCTTGGCGATGGAATGCAATCACTAACCATACTGGTTCTATTAAACTTTAGCAGCGGTGTCAATTCAGTTTTAGTCGTCGTCGCCAAACGGATAAGACGTCCGGTGTATCAAGCGATTGGACTATGGCGCAGATAGCTTCCCATTTTTATGAATAAATAATTAGTGGACACGTGTTCAAAATAATAACATGCAAATATTATAATTTTCCTTTTTACGGGTCGTAAAGTATCTTGTGAGCCCGCCCGAATACTATTACTAAATATATATTTGGCACCAAATAGAGTGTTCCGGTTTTAAGGTTTTAGGGAAACCTTTACACAATACTATTTATATTTTAAATGCTTTTTTTTTATTTACTATAAAGCATAAATATAATCCTTAAATAAATTAAAAACTAAAATATTTTTAAACAATGTAGGTCATTATACATAAACATTATGTATCGATAAATATATCAAAAATAATCTCCTTAAATAACTTCTTGAACCAAATCAGCTAGCAACAAATTGAATATTTATCAAATTCATCAAGCACTTAAAACATAATTAAAACCGTAGCTGTAAACAAACAAAGAAGTTGTCGGGATCCCTTGCCACTATACCGGAGTTAACTATAACTTGACCGGAGTTTAATTATAAACTTAACGAACAAGTCTCGTTGAACAATCGAGAACTTAGATCAAGGCTCCGACGCTGAAATGAATATTTTCTAATCTGTTTCGGATTTTTATTTGACAATATGACCCGACCCAGCCGTTCAAGTTATTGTATAGACTTAAAACCACTTTAAATGATTTGATCTCGAGTTCGTTAATTTTATAATTCGAATCTATCACAATTTACGTGTTAACTAAAACGAGCTTACTATAAATTTGAATATTTTAAAGGATGCAACTTTTTTTTTGCGAGCCTATTGCTAATAGCCTCGAGGGTTTATGGTAGCTTCACCGTAGGTGGAGGCGAGATCACGGGGCTCAGTTTAGAGACTTTTGTAACTTGCTAAGGATCGAAATATCGACCCACTGAGAAGATTTGGCGAGAAACTCAATGGGCTACACTTTTTTCATAACTTTTCTTAACTATTAAGTCATGAGTCTAGTGACCACATCTTTGTTGTTATCCAATCCAAATAAGCACACTTTATTTGGATTCTAAAAAAAATATTCATTGTCCATCATCATTATAATTAATGATCACAGGAATTATTTTTTAATAAATAAAGTATACATTTTATTTACCTTAATTATAAGAATTGTTGTATTGACAAATCGTATTGTATTGACAATTTACTGGTGGTAGGACCTGTTGTGAGTCCGCGCGGGTAAGTACCACCGCCCTGCCTATTTCTGCCGTGAAGCAGTAATGCGTTTCGGTTTGTAGGGTGGGGCAGCCGTTGTAACTATACTGAGACCTTACAACTTATATCTCAAGGTGGGTGGCGCATTTACGTTGTAGATGTCTATGGGCTCCAGTAACCACTTAACACCAGGTGGGCTGTGAGCTCGTCCAACCATCTAAGCAATAAAAAAAAAACGATGATCTTCTTACTCCTTCTTACACTAGCCACTCAATGTCGTACTGCAGTAAAATATTATTCCGACACTGGCTTATACAAAGCCATTTTGTAAATAACATCGTCGACGTAAGATGATTATGTTCCCAGCCTCCTTGACAGATATAGAAACATTTTTAACCGCCTCGAGCTTTACAAAGCAATTT
The DNA here is from genome assembly GCF_030267445.1 of Bombyx mandarina. Lineage (NCBI taxonomy): Eukaryota > Metazoa > Arthropoda > Insecta > Lepidoptera > Bombycidae > Bombyx > Bombyx mandarina. The sequence goes on along the minus strand of NC_143224.1, from coordinate 6,832,415 downwards.
ACTTGAGTAAACAATCTGTATTCCGTACAGATAGAAGCTTCTCATTCTGCGCTAAGACGAAAGTCGACAAAGTATAGAGTTTATATGTAAGCGCCAGACTTAGATTGCTTTTCATATGCATAAACAAAAAAAAACGTTAGTTATATGTCTGGCTTGAATAAATTATAAACCCAGATTTTGGAGACAGTATTCTTCTCGTTTATAATGAAACAGTGAAACATGATTAGGGTGACGTCACTGTAGTTAACTTCACGAACAGAAGAGAAACTTTAAATAAGATCAAAATATCAAAATGGTAGTTTATTCATAGAATAAAGTGAAAATGATAGTAATATCATAATACCGATCGAGAAATTGACGAGTTGAGAAAACCTTTCAAAACTGGTAGTAACAATTAATTGCCATTAAAAATTTAATGTCATTTAATGAATAATATAAACAGAAATTTGAGAATCCGAAGTAGCAAATTTATAACAGAACTAGCGACCCGCCCTCGCTTCGCTTCGGAAACATTAAAACACACAAGAAACCAAAAAAATAAAATAAAAAAAAATTAAAAAAAAGTAGCCTATGTTCATCAGGGACAATGTCGGCTTCTAATGGAAAAAGAATTTTTCAAATCGGTCCAGTAGTTTCGGAGCCTATTCGAAACAAACAAACAAACAAATCTTTCCTCTTTATAATATTATTAGTATAGATTCGTCAAAAATGTAACACGGGCACAATCAGTAACGACAGAAGAGGGATACGAGCGTAGGGCGTCGCGTCGTAAACATTTGAGATAATCCAATTAGCCACAAACAAGCACAGCAAGCAGCCAATTAGACGCCAAAACTACACATACCAATAAGACGTTTCTCTAGTACCTCATTTCTACCTTAATTACATTATACGTGTAATTAATGACTGCCAGTAAACGGGCTTTATAAAAAAAAAAAAGTTCTCAAAATTAGAATAGATTAAAATTTTCAATGATATTTATTTCTTTGATTCGACATAATAATATACGGGTTGATCTTCTTATATTTTCACATTTAATGGGATTGAATATTAAATAACAAGAACTTCTTACATTTAGTTTCTAAACCTTGCAAAAAAATTGTGTTTAATAATTAAATATGACGGCTGCGCTTTTATCCTAAAAAATATGAATGCTTAGTTTTTTGAGCACCAAAAGGGAAACATGTTTTGGACAATTATAAATAATGTGGTTTTGTTACCCGACTATCGCTGTAATAGCTGTCAGTTTTATTTAATGAAATTCCATTTTCATACAAATTCTAGAATATTCCAAATAAAATATAATATTACGGTATGGTGAATGAAAACACTGTTTAAGCTGAATTATTCAAAATCTGAATCTGAATCTGAGCTACATTCTTACCGGTGGTAGGACCTCTTGTGAGTCCGCGCGGGTAGGTACCACCACCCCCTTATTTCTGCCGTGAAGCAGTAATGCGTTTCGGTTTGAAGGGTGGGGCATCCGTTGTAATTATACTGAGATCTTAGAACTTATATCTCAAGGTGGGTGGCGCATTTACGTTGTAGATGTCTATGGGCTCCAGTAACCACTTAACACCAGGTCGGCTGTGAGCTCGTCCAACCACCGAAGAAAAAAAAAGAACATAGTATAATGAGATACTTAAAATTTTACTTGCTCATAATATGTATAATTATTTCGAAAGAAAAACTCAGACATCGAGATAGTTCCCTTGAAGTTCCATTTGGCTAATTACAAGATTAAAAACAAAGATAGACAATAGAACCCGCCCTTGGGATGTGTCTGTCTCTGTGTTGAAAACAAAAAGAGTTGGGTACTTCCTTTGTACAATGACTGTATATTTACGCTGCGGAAATAAGTAAATCATATGAAACACTTAATCAGCAAAACGGAATATCGCACTTAGGATAACTATATTAAACTGTATAAACAGAATAGTTTAATAGTAAAAGGATTATTGTTGTGATTTCTAAATATGTATATGTATTTCTTGACATATAAATGCTAAGCGTACGAAGTCCATTCACACTCAAGGTCAAAACAAAATAATTAATGGAGAAGAACTACACGTGTTAGGAATCCATCAATTACAACATATGCAAGAGTTGATATTATAATATGTATATTGTATTATGTGAATGTATGTATACTGTGTGTGTATGGGTGTGTGTGTGTGTGTCTTTATATAGGTATATATGTATATAATATTTTATTATACCTACTCTATTTAAAATAAAATAAAAATACAATTAAAAAAAAACACCCCATAAAAAAATGATTGCTGCTGATGGTAGTGGCTACGACATAAGCCACCAGTAGTTAGGGCTACAGACTGAGAAATCCCTAACAATACGCGCCTCATCAAAGATAACTGCTTTGTATACCGGGCCCCTAGTCCAGCTGGATAACGAAAGTTTCTTAAGGTGTCAGGCGAAACTTTTCGCTATCAAACCGTGTATCGACAAAACTATTGAAACAATGATGATTGAATCAGTAGTGAAGGTGGTAGTCTCGTGGACCACGTCTAAATATATTATTATTATTATTATACTTCTCTTTTTCTCAAAAAGGTATGCGCCTACCACAGTACTCTCTACACAACCCACAGTTCACTGATAGAGAATATAGCTTAGGCATTAAGTCCGCCACTGTACTTTTGTGCATAAAATAAAAAATAAGAGTTGTAACAGGCAAGCAAATGAGAGAAGCCACCAAGCGCGCTGGGAATGAAGAATTCTGCGCTGAGCCATTCACTAGGGAATGATTAAGATAAATTTACGGTTATGTGCGCTGTAAAAACGTTTAACTCCAAATGTTTCGTACATTTACTTTGAACAAATTGATAGATCCAAATAAAATACAAAGAACAATGTTTTACTCTAAACATGTATTAACAATATATTTTATTGACGCAACGCTCTGGTTAATGTTTTTTAATCTAATTTGAATTCATAACGACGGGCTCACAACTTACAAGTAATTTCTATGAACTCTCTCGTCTGAAAAACCCTGTTAATTATAATAACTTTTTTTTTCGTACATTTTACGGATGGCAGTTATTTGCAAAGTCACACAATTCCAAGCAGCGAAATATGAGCCAGCTCTTTTAAAAAATGGATTTAACTTCTTAAAGAAACTACTGAAATATTTTTACCGCCATTATAAGAAACGTACGAGGTAAAATTGAACAGGGAATAGCGTGTTTTAAAGCTAAAATGCAGTCGACCTAAATCCAACACAATGGCCCCGATGTTTTCGGGAACACAATGCGACGCCATCGTTCACTCTGGCTGCAGTTTGTTCAGGCGCTTGCGACTTTTACTCTGCGAATTTTAAACAAAAAATTTCGCATATAATACGCCTTCATATATATAAAAAAAGATGTGTGGCGTCATGGGACACCGGATAGGACTGAAGTTCCTTATTATAAAAATATTAATTTTAAGTTCTATTCGAGGTATAAAGAAAATAAAACTGGAGGTTTCGCAACAACCCACGATCATTCGGTAACGTGCGAACTTATTGTGGTACACTTTATTCATGGTTGTTTGCATAAGAGTTAGTGTATTGCGCAAACAAACACACTGAGATCGTGGTCAATGAATGATAAAAAATATGTTATTTTTTGTACGTTATTAAAAAGTTAAGTCGTACAATGTGTGCATTACTAATAAAAATCTTACATTACGGACGTTTTTTCCCGATTAGGGTACCCACCCGTCTGCATCGTCCCATAAGGAACTTCGTTCCTAAATTCAGGTGATTTGTAATTAATATTTGATTTTTTTTCTTTTTCTTTCATACATCATTTTGGGGTATGTTTATGATAATATCAGAATTTGAACAAAACACTGTCATACGACAATGATACACTAATCGCCTGGAGCCCGTGCTATAAGCGGATGGGCCGACGGTGTACCCCAGCCCAGGAGTACCTCCACAATTTAGTTCTCTTGCATGCCAGACCACCTAATGATAAGGCGTTGAGGGAGCCCCCTGCTATGGTGCAATTGTCGGTCCAACCGGACTGGTACGGGAGCGCTCATAATGAGTGCCCCCTGCGGCACTGTGTTGTCCGCCAAACCCCATCATTGCCCCCACATCCGGTTGCCTTGAGCCACCTTGCGAGTAGCCCACTGTGGTGGTGTAGTGGAGTTATTTGTCCATCCTTCCATCGCTGGTATTACCCTACAAGGGGAGCACGGGAGAGAGAGAGAGAAAGAGAGAGAGAGAGAGAGAGAAAGAGAGAGAGAGAGAGTATTCTTTATTGTACACCAAAAAGATAAATAAACATATTTTTTTTCCTACTTATGCTGATAGCCTTGAGGGGATATTTCAGCTTAATATGAAATGCGATACATTAAATACAAGTTAAATTATGCAATATGCATTTATGTATTTAAATTATGTAATTAAATTATGTATTAAATGCAAGGTAAGAGCCAAATGTGCTATATAGCTATAGCCCTTCTCCCTTTGCGTTTGGTGATTGTAGCTGTTGGATATTAGTTAGTTAGTTAGTTATTATAGAATAGTTAGTAGTTAGTATTAGTAATTGTGTCATACATACCCTTGTTGAATTCTGAGCAATGCAGCAACCAAGCAAGCATATCACCACCGATGACATATTTTATATTTAAGTATATATTTTTGTCATCTAAAGGACCGATTCACGTATTCACGTCAATGACATGGACTCCCCCACGCGCGAACAGAAGAGCTTGTTCTAAAGCCCGTTCGGTGCCCCCGTAAGGAGTCACGACGATATCTTTCTTCTTCTAGGAATTTCGGTCACCAAAAGCACATGGGAAATTGATATTCCCCTATGCTGATAATCTGATGATTCAAGCATTTAAATGTAGAAGGTTTATCTTTAATATTCCTAAAAATAATATCATAGGCAATCGCTTACTCGTTTGACAAATCATTTATATGCTTTTACTTAATAAAAGTTTCCTTGATTGTTGATGGTAATGGTAAATGGTAGTTGTTGATGGTAATTCAGGAAAATGGTTTTTCTTCAGATTTATAATCAACTATGTACTAACAAATTAAGTTAATTGCTTCATATTCTATACGGAGCGACGCTTACATGGTTAATTTAAATCACACTAGTCTCAAGTGAATTATTAATAACCTTGCGAACATGTCGTTAGTGTATAAAACTTTCCTTAACTTTTCCCTTGACAATCCAAGTACAACTGCATCTTGAACATTCAACGAAGCTTAAGTGCAAAACGACGTCATGTAGACATTCAGATGTTCCACTTTAATAGTAAGTACTACAGAACCTTCTTTGTCTGGGAGCTATTATTTAAAACGACTCAGATAAGAGAATTAGACTACTTACAGAAGTCGAGTCTGTCCAATTATTTAAATTTGTATTTTTTTTATTATTGCCTAGATGGGTGGACGAGCTCACAGCCCACCTGATGTTAAGTGGTTTTACTGGAACCCATAGACATCTACAACGTAAATGCGCCACCCACCTCGATAAATAAGTTCTAAGACCTCAGTATAGTTACAACGGCTACCCCACCCTTCGAACCGAAACGCATTACTGCTTCACGGCGGAAATAGGCGGGGTGGTGGTACCCGTGTGGACTCCCAAGAGGTCCTACCACCAGTGATTACGCAAATTATAATTTTGCGGGTTTGATTTTTTTTTCACGATGTTATTCCTTCACCGTGGAAGTCAATCGTGAACATTTGTTGAGTACGTATTTCATTAGAAAAATTGGTACCCGCCTGCGAGATTCGAACACCGGTGCATCGCTTCATACGAATGCACCGGATGTATTATCCTTTAGGCCACGACGACCTCTAAACCTCATCCTGGTAAATGACTATCTTTCATGTAATTGAACTTAAATCTTGAAGAGACGTATTGTGAACTACTGTATTTTAATTAAATATGAAATGTAGCAGCTTAGGACTCCGGATTGCGATAATCAGCTCTCATTAATTAAGTACTAAGCTCATTTTCCCAGCAAATTTTCTCAACGATTTTGTCACCCTATCATGAAAAATAGTAATTACTAAGCTTAAAATATCAAATTTCATCGTTACGCCAGTGCAGTTAGTATTAAGCTTGGAAATTGTAATTAAAAAGGATTTTAGACGAGTTAAGTAAACATGCAACACGAGTATTTTTCATTATATTCGTAATATATGGCATATTTGTTACGAGAAACTCTGTAAACAAACTATAATCAAACAAACTGAAAAATCTTTTTGTGCCACTAATATTGTTACGCCGGTAAGAGTAACGCCATCTATCGCCGAATAGTCGAACGAATATCGAAGGATCTCAGAATGCTCGAGAAGTACAACGCCATCTATTGACAGATAGCGGAAACTACAACTAGAGATGTGTGGAATATTTTCGATAATTCTAGGGATGAGGTATCGGCTATAAAAGCGTTGTAGGGATGGCACGCAATCAGTCAGTTATCGGAACTGCTCGAAGCGAAGCAGCGAACGGATCACCTGAAGCGAAGCGGAACAAGCGAATTGAGAGTTTTAAAGTGTTTGTTGAGAGTTTTAAAGTGTTTGTGAAGTGTTTAAGTGCTCTAAGTGTTGAATAGTTTTAAGTTGTACTTTGGTGAAATTTTTATCTATCCCGAACCCCAGCAGTAGCAAGGGACCTGTTACCTTCGTTCGCACTAGACCTATAATTAATATGTTTGAAAAAGAGATTCCAATTTTCACTTACTTTTGAAATAGGCAGACTATCTTACTCACCGCTCGATGTTAAGCGTTAACTCAAAGCTGGGTATCCTGTAGGAAACAGTAGTTGCTGCCTACCTTGAAACGTATAAGTAAATCCTCCACACGATGAGAGCTTTGATTCGTCACCAAAATATCGACTGATGGTAATTACTGCTGCTACAGCTGACTTATAGAACTAGGGGTTTACAAATGATGTGTACAAATATGTAAATGTGTGACTGTTTTATGAATTAATTGATAAGATCGCAACTCACCTCGCGTTAGCCCATAAACAGCGCTAGGCTAGATTCAAACATTTTGAGACATTCTGTATAATTCTCATTGTGTTCCAATAATTCCTAAAATCCAAGTTTATCGATAATCCGGAACAAAAATAGAATCCAGTAAGACATCAAAACAGCAAACACTAAATAAGTATTAATGGGGATACACAACACAGATCTTTATTCAAAGCTCCAAATTCCCGGGATGCATTTCTACTATAAAATGGGATTCTGTAATCGTGTAAATATATAGTGACCACGTCGTAATAGGTACATACTTATTCGATTGTTGCCTCACTTGAGTATAAAATCAGACATCGCATCGTTAAGCATCGTCCACTTGATTACGCTTTACTTGTTGAACCATAGCTTCGAAGCTCACACTAATGAAATACCGATCAAAGAAACTGGAGAATCTATAATTTATTATTATACATAGACCCATTTACATACACTGTTACTTACAAAGTTAATGACAAAAATTTAAATCCGACTTTTATTTCGATAAAACCTCCGATCGGAGCAACATCCAATAAAATAGTCTACAGCCTCTTAAAGTCCAGATCAAAACTCATTACATCGGCCAATCAAAACTTAATTAACAACTCCTAAACTGGACGCCGCGACTAATAATCTTTACACTGATTGGTTTTTAACACAAACCTTTAGTAAAATTAGTTAATGTGATTTTTATCTAGTTTTGGATATTGGTCGATTGTTTTTAATGGAAGTAAAGTGTATTGTGAGCCCATACGAATTATTATCATGGTGATTCTGCGATATGAAGTAATCAGTTGCCTCAAAAGATTATTAGAGTACACATTTTAATATGAATGTCCCGATTTACGATAGAACGGTTTTTAAGTTTGATAAATAAAATAAGGTCAGGCAAAATAGATAAGGAATATAAAAGCCAGAAGCGTGGGACAGCTGCCTTAGAAAAAGGTGATGCGGCACCATATGACCACCTCTCTCGTGGCCGTCGCAGTCTACTTTCTTAGTCAGATTCACCTAGGAGCCAGTATCGCCGACGTCCTAGGTAGATTCTTAATGATCCTCTGGATCCACTAACATTCTTATTAGAGCTTGCAGGACTAGAAGCAGCCATAGGTAGGCCTACTTGTCGAAGCTCGACATTAAGCCTAACCCACAAATCAGCCCACTAGATTTCTCGTTGGATTTTCTCAATGGGTCCCAATTCTGATTCTGCATTCGCGAAGCAGCTACCCTTGGATGTCAGATCTTCTTCGGAGGCGCTTGGACACCTTGCTCGACCACCTATCCTAGAGAAACTGGGAAGGTGTCTATAGTGATCCTTTCTTCCTAAAAACAAACTTTGATTACAAGATCGGTGGTGCTATTAATGTTATGATATGGCCCGGTAATAAATTATACAAAGTAAAAAAAAAAAGTTTGAACTTTTCTTACGATTTTAGCTAGTGTAATAGAAAATAGATCTTACAGTAGTAGTAATTAGGTAACTTCAATGGCAAAATCATTCGCCAAGTAGGTGGCTCGGTAAGCTAACGATCCGAATGTTCTTCTAAACTTCTTTACATATTTGCAATTTTATATTAAAACTGTTATTAGTGCGATTTAGGTTTTTGTTATATGTAAGTGGGAAGATCGATACTTTTTGGTTGATTCACACTGGCACACTAGTTTTATTTTAAAAGAAGAAAATATAAATGACAGATATAAGTTTGACATAACGATGTTACGGATATGTATCGAGTATTTTTTTGAAAGAATAAAAGATTTTGTTGTTAAAGTAAATATCCACTAGATTTCGCCATACCATCCCACATCTTTTTGGGGGCTCGTCCGGGATACCATTCAGGATACCGTTCAAGATATCGTCCGGGATGGATACCGTTCAGGATGTCGTTCGGTGATAAATTACAGTGGATTGACGAATTTCTACAGAGATAAGTTGAGTGCATTTTCGTTGTGCATCCAAGACTTCGAGACGTGTAAAAATAACGCTATTGATGAAGTTTTTTGTAACGTTATTTTATGCAAACTTATGAAGATTACTTAAGATTATTTACTAAAGATTGTTTAAGAAGAAGACTTATTCTGAAAATTATAATTACGACTACGACGACTATTTACGAGTTCAACGAGACGATTATTATTATTTTTTTGCATAAAAATCTATACACTATTTCTAAAGTAAAAAATGCCTCCTAAGAAGAATAATGATAATGACGAAAGAGAAGAGGTTGAGGTGCATATCTCATTTCGTGATTTGGAGCAGTCCATGACACCTTTCACCGGAGATGATACTTACCCGATTTCGGAGTTTTTTGATGAATTTGAAGATGTTGCTGATTTGATGAAGTGGACTAAAGTGGAAAGATTGATCTATGCAAAGAAACTTTTGGGTGGAACAGCAAAGTTATTTTTAAGATCTATTGGTAGAGTTAAAGACTATCCTACTTTGAAGGAAGCCCTTATTGAAGAATTTGGCCCTAAGTTTAATAGTGCTAAGATTCACAAGAACCTTATTTCACGAAAGATAAAAAATGATGAAACGTTACAACAATATTTTTTAGTTATGAAAGAAATAGCACTGCATGGAAGAGTAGATGATGCTGCTTTAATGGAATACGTTATAGATGGTATCAATGATCCTGAATCTAACAAAGCAATTTTATATGGAGCTACAGACTTGAAAGATTTTCGAAAGAAGCTAGACATTTACAGTGATTTTCGAAAGAAGTTGGACGTTTACAGTGATTTTCAGAAGAAAAAGAGTACACTATCATATCACCAGGCAGTTCCGCAAGTAAATGTAGAGCCAGGTACATCGTCATCAAGAAAACCGCATTTTAAAAGATGCTACAACTGTGGTGATTTAGACCATCAATCCCCCGGCTGTACAAAGGGCATTAAATGCTTTAAGTGTAATGAATTCGGTCACAAGGGAAACGAATGTAAGAATGATGATAAAAAGTCTTTAATTATTCAGAAGAAAAACGAAGAAGAAAAAATCCCTTACAAGAAAGTTTTATTGAATGGAACAGAGATGGTGGCTTTTATCGATACAGGTAGTGACGCGAATCTTATTATACAATCAGAATTTGAAAAAATTGAGAATAATGTCCAACATTATGACAAGAATTCAGAAGTTCGTCTTACAGGCATTGCTAACAAAGAAGTACTTATCAAAGGTGTTTTTACTACTCAGCTACAGATTGATGATGCTGTTACGGATATCAAATTTTACATTGTGGAAGATGATATAATACCTGTAAAGCTGATCATTGGCAACTCCATACTGCGTGAATTCGAAGTTAAGTTTACAAGAAATGGAATTATAATGGAGAAGATACCACTTTGTGCTATTGTTGTTGAGAAGGACGAGGTCAAAGAAGACTACAAGAAATTAAGAAAAGAAGATTACAAGAAGTTAGAGAAAGAAGATTACAAGAAGTTAGAGAAAGAAGACTGCAAGAAGTTGGTTAAAGTACCTTACCAGAATCATTTGACACAAAATAAAATACTATACAAAGAGAAGAATGGAAGTGGACTTATCGCTGTACCAAAGGAGATGGATAAAGAAATTAGAAGAGAGAGTTATCGGAGAGGACGACTAAAAGTTGAAGATTGGGAATGGAGGAGTTCCGATACATACGACTAGTCCTGTTAATTTTATCTAACTATGGATTGATTCGTCTGAGGCAGACGAATAGGTAGGAATGGCCGAGTGGGAAGATCGATACTTTTTGGTTGATTCACACTGGCACACTAGTTTTATTTTAAAAGAAGAAAATATAAATGACAGATATAAGTTTGACATAACGATGTTACGGATATGTATCGAGTATTTTTTTGAAAGAATAAAAGATTTTGTTGTTAAAGTAAATATCCACTAGATTTCGCCATACCATCCCACATGTATATATATTTTATAGTTACCGTTAAAATAGAGGTAAAGTTGTATGTTAGGATATTTAATCATAATAGGCAACCATTGGTTTATTTATGTACAGCTACGTCGAGTTACCTTTCCTCTAAAGGAAATCATCGAATGACCCCAAATATCTCTTTGGGGGAACAGAATGAAATTCAAATTTGAAATAAAATCTACCTGTATGTCCGATCCCGGTTAAGACTATATCCTAGGACTAGGATGGATAACAAATGGGAGATGGCGATTCCTATTTGGACTTCATGAGATTCGTATCATTCATTACACGTTGGTGTACATTGATGTATCTCAATACTTTTTCCTTCACTAAAGTATTATAATTCCGTACTTAAGTAAGATTATCGGTCGCTTAGCACGGCTTCCCGAGTGAATAGCGCACGTTAATGAAGTTCGCCTATCGAGACGTGCCTCGAGCCAAACTTCACCGTCAACAGATACTGCGAAGTGATCGTTACATAAATGTATACCTAGTTATTAATACCTGTATTAAGATTCGCTACTAGCAAGCTCGTTTCCTTGACACTACTCGACTATTAATTGCAGGCAAGAATTAACTGGATTTAACGTGAATTATGTGATCTCTTTTACCCAATTATTTTTAATTTACTGGTGGTAGGACCTCTTGTGAGTCCAGACGGGTAGGTACCACAGCCCCGCCTTTTTCTGCCATGAAGCAGTAATGCGTTTCGGTTTGAAGGGTGGAGCAGCCGTTGTAACTATACTGAGACCTTAGAAATTATATCTCAAAGTGTGTGGCGCATTTACGTCGTAGGTGTCTATGGGTTCCAGTAACCACTTAACACCAGGTAGGCTGTGAGCTCGTCCACACATCTAGGCAAAAAAAAAAAAAAATATGTACGAAAATCTCAGGGAATTTTAGAATTTTAGTTACCCATTAGACATACGTGTATACAGGCCACCTGATTGGGAATAGGTAGTGTCGATTATTGACAGTGGCGAGGTCACGGTCGTTGCCAAGTCACTGCTTACCACTAAGAGCTCTCCTCCATGCCTTTAAGCACCATTGAACTTTTAATATCATTTTATAGTTGAGACTAGAGGTCGCGGTAGCTCATATTGAGCGTTGGTCTGATCAAATTAAAACCGTGGCCTGTCTCGTGAGCTGTTTCCATCTCGTCCGGTCTTTAGCTTCTCGAATGGCGGTTGCGACTGGCAGCCCAGTTAGGGCGATTATTTGATCACACCAACGGCTAGGTAATCGGCCGCGGGGTCTCTTTTCTTCTAGTTTGCCCGTCACAATCACTTTGTCACAACAATCACGCCACGTTAACTGGTCCTGTGATAAGTTAATATACATCCATAACCCTGGAAAAGACATTTATATTTATCATACAAATATCTTCCCTTGGCGGGATTCGAACCCGCGACCCCCTTGTGTAGTGACCATGTCAATTACCACTACACCAGACGGCCGTTTATTTGTCCTCTTGGCCGTCCATGGAATTCGGAGCATTCGTCTCCAGCACCACATTTCAAATACGTTTATTTTCTTGCGCTCGGATGCCCTAATTGTCCAGGACTCTACAACACTAGGCTACACACAACGACAAAACTAGGGTTCGGACGAGTCTCATTTTCGTGACGTTAGAGACTTTGCTACTAATAAAACTACCCTCAACTTTTTTCAATGATGCCAAAATTAGCCGATTACAAGAAAAAAAAAACCATTATGGATGGAAAATATTTATAAGCAACAAAAGCCTGTTCTAGAACTATCATCTATAAACACATCTCATATAAAAAGTATTCATATTCGCAACAGGAAACAACTCACTATTGCACAATATAATATACCCTTAATACCCTACCCAGCGTAATTATTCTGGTACAAAACTGTTATAATGAACAGTGGGCATTGTTCAAGTACTCTTAGCTCAAGGGTCGGTCATTCGGTCATCAAAGCGTCATCGTGGACTCGCATGTACGAGAGGTCCTTTATGTGTTTGAGGAAAAAGCCGGCTTAATTGTGACCTTTCAAAGGAATTTCCTGATTTACGGTAAAAGTAACGAAAGTGGCAATTAATTGAAATTAGAATTCAATTTCGACATGACGTAATGTATTAAATTTGATCACGATAATACTAGGACTGACGAACGATTAATGAACATATCATTAATAATATAAGTCTCCCTGATTTCATCACCACAAATGTTTTCGGTACTGATAATAACTTGTTATATAATTTTTAATCTATTGCATAGCTTTTATCGCGGGCTTAGAGCGCGGCGACCGAATCAAGAAATTTCGTAACGAAAATAAAACCTAACACCCCCACTCCGCCTATCATGTAGCTCGCGTTCAATACATTCACACATTGCACTTGTGTAGTGTTTGTGAATAAGCGCGTGGCGTGATGTCTCACTGCATGCGCATCACGAAAAGTCTACCCGTGTCTCTCTCGCGCGGTCTAGCTTCTGAGTGTGAAGGGGACAGTTAATGTTTTGCTTTTGTTAATGTTGATAAATATAGCGTGGTCTTATTTTATTATTATGGTTTTAATATTAAATTATTATCGTCTAATTATAATTGCATAAGTTGATAAAAAATGCTATTCAATAGCTTTACCGCGGCAGTCCCCGAGTGCCACACGTGTTTTTTTTGGAACGAAGTTTCTTGTGGTACGATGCGGAGGGGTACCCTAACTGGGAAAAAACGTCCGTAACGTAAGATTTTTATTATTTATGTATAGTCTTAGTATGATGGCTATACAGTGCCTAATGTATAGTCTACGTGATGACGGTTATTATTATTATTCATATAAATAGCTGTTTCTTTGTATATTATTATATATTTTTTTATAAATCATTGTGAATAAAATAAAGTTGATAACTTTGTAGAGTAGTTTTTATTTATTTTTATCAATAAAAAAATCATAATAAAAAATGTATACCCGAATAATTATTTTCTTTATACCTCGAATAGAACTTAAAATTAATATTTTTATAATAAGGAACTTCGTTCCTATCCGGTGTCCCACGACACCACACATCTTTATTTCTTAGATGGGAGAACGAGTTCACACCCCATTTGGTGCTAAGTGGTTACTGGAGCCCATAGACGTCTACAACGTAAATGCGCCACCCACCTTGAGATGTAAGTTCTAAGGTCTCAGTATATACATTATCTGTATAACAAATCAAAAATAAGACAACAGTTTTAACATCTCTCATAAACAGTGTAACATAACTTTAAACAGTAAACCGGACACACCGATAGCTAGTCAATATGCTATCGTCGACGGATTGCTTTAGAAAGCACTGTAAGCGTACGTTGCAAAAATAATTTGTTACGAAATATAATTATAGCCTTACATATGACAAACATATTAAAGTTATTGTTTTTGTAGAACCGGCATACTGTTCAGATTTTTAATCTACGATAGCAGTAAATATAGCTAAATATGTACAATGTTTTCTTATCGATAAGTTTTAATATAATGTGTCAACGATATAAAACATATTTAACTACCTATGCAAACTTTAAAGTAGGATCTCGCCTATGACGCTGCTACTTTTCTTCTTATCTACTACTATTCTACTAGATAAGAAGTTTTACGATATATACAACAATTATGAATCATTACAACAAGCTTTGAGCAAGGAATTAATAAGTCAGCAATATTCAAATCTATAATTGATAACAAAATGCCGACATCAAATGTCTTCGAACCGTCATCAGAAACGCTATTTAATTATAGTAAAGATAAAACAAAAAAGAATGAAATGCAAACAATCGAATAAGGCTAGAGTACTTAATGAGATAAGAAATAAGTACTTTATTATGTCGCCCTCCGATTCAAACCGGATAATCAGTCAGCAGTAAGTAGATATAAAAGTCTGAATGTCAATGTATTGTCAGTTAATAACTTCGAGGTCCTTTGCTTAATCTGCAAATAAATGCATTTTGACAAGACTGATATTTCTGCGATTCTTTTAATAGGCTTATAATTCGATATAAAATTATTAAAAGTCGATTTAGATTTAAAAGAAACAAACTGCGTCAGAGATAATTGGACTGTGTCATAATTAAATAAAATATGTATCTACCTAGAAAAATGGGTTTATACAAAATAATAGTAGTCCAAGGGTCATCATCCCATTCCCAATATTGAATGTCGTAAAAGGCTAGTAACAGATTCACCGGTAATCACTTAATACCAGATGATCCGTGAGCTTCCTCTGCCCAGTGCCATAAAAACATACAGGCAAAGTTTGAACAACGACGTAAGTATGCACCTATTATTTATACTTAAAATGAACTTCATGACAGGAGTGCCTAAATCGACTTATAAATTATTATGAATTATTTAGTGAAATTATATTGATCATAATTAACAATTCATAAGTCGTAATTGAAAACGAAACCAAAATTGATTCCATATTTTTCCTAAAATACATTCATTTTCGTGATCAAAATACTGTATACCTTAGGGTACGCTCATTAAATTAGTCTATAAATCTTCTCCCTATTGCCAGCGCTCACGACTCTGTAAACTTATCGGTAAATTAAGTAATTACTGCGCTGGCTGAAAATCAATGTGTAGGAAATTTAATTTGTCCGTCAGACAGTGGCGATGTTCAGTATAAAACCTGGGGTGGGTATTAGAAACGGTCGTTTTTCTTTATTACGCTCAGAGCTGCTAGCCCGAGGGATGTTCTAATTTATAAATTACTGCAAGTAGCTTATCGTTTTCAGGTAATAAACCAGGCGTATTTGTATAAAGTGTTGCCAATATATCAGATTTCAAACACTAGCCGGTACCTATTTTTTGTAAGTATCAGCTAGTATGTATATAAATGTACAATGTGAGATAGTTCTACCACTACGCTTTCCGTAGGTGTGGTTAAGGGCGACTGAGGAATTCACCAGAGAATGAGCTGCAGCATTATCCGAGTCAGCAGAGTTATCGGCGTATTGAAATCGCCAACCGGATTTTATTGATGGTGGGGAGTACCCGGTCGGATAAGTACAAGCATACTAATTCTAGCGTAGTGCGGTCAAGCATTCCGAGTTGGAGGGTGGAACATCCGTTATACAATTGAGATTTCGGTCTCAAAGTTCAACACGGTAGTCACGTTATGATGTCTATTAGCTCCGATAACTAACGTACATAAGACTGCAGTAATCTCGACCGTTCAAAAGCAAATAAAAAGTTCCACATGCCCACCCGTTTCTGTCACGGAGAAGGAAAGCGCTCTAGTTCGGAAAGTTTCACTCCGTGAAACTCACACGACAATCACATTGAGACATTTATAGGCACCGGTAACAGCTGTTTTTTCCTACCTATGCTGATATCCTTCAGAGGCTATATCAGCTTCTCCTTGACGTGTAGGTGAGCTCACAGGGCAAAAACCGGGTGTGTTGCTCACACTGGCCTTAGCAAGAGCAGTGCTTCGCAGAATAAACTACCGGATCGGAAACGCTACCCACTGAGAAGATCCGACGAGAAACTCAGTGGGCTGAAACAGCAAGCAAAACGTTTACGGAACCATTCTTATCATAATTAAACTTGATTGTATTAACAAAACATTGGAAATCACCCTTCATTTGTCAGCGCATTGACGACAAAAAAGCACCTAAAAATTTAATTAAGGCCGTACCATCACAAACAACGACCCTTTGTCCTACATATTGACTGAGATTGATTGTCAGTCGGCATGCGCTAAACGAGTTGAACGAAATAAAACCAAACGTACCCCTGTCGACATACGTCACGGACACGGATCGTTTTATTGAAATCCCCGAAGACCGTGTTGACCACTGACGGTGCTCTTCAGTCTTTCAACTAATACCATACTAGTAATTCGGGTTTTTTGAGCATGCTCTGTCGGAACTAGAAATTATCATGGCACCGCTCACAGCTTGAATATTGGAAATTTCTATTACATTGTTGCATTACGAGTGAAAAGTCAAGTCACCGTCCGCGTCGAACCCGTCGCTTGCGACGAAGGGCTTGACGAGCGAATTAAGCCATAGACACAGCCCACTGAGTTTCTCGCCGGATTTTCTCAGTGGGTAGCGTTGCCGATCCGGTGGTAAATTCTGCGAAGCACTGCTCTTGCTAGGATCAGTGTTAGCATCACTCCGGTTTGAGCCCCGTAAGCTCACCTACTAGTTAAGGCTACGCTGAAATAGCCTCTCAAGGCTATCAGCTTAGGTGGAAAAAAAAAGTGAAAACTCAAAATGATTAATTTTAAATTACGTATTTGTTAATATACGGATAATAGAAATCAAAGAAACATTGACAAAGTATACTACCTGAGGTCAATTCTTTTCCGTACTGTTTCCCCAGGGAACTTCAGGTTGGTGATGTTATCCATTTTAGCTGTTATGGATTTCGGTAATGACTCGGCCACAGGAAGGCCGCTAACTCACTCAGACAAGCATTTATGCAATTGAAAAGAAAAAAAAATGCCGTATTTACAAGTATTATTCTTCACTATAAAATTGTTTTATAACACACAGTAATTTTCTTTGTGTTACAGAATATCGGTCCAGTAGGCACCACCACGTATAGAAATATTCGAATGTTAAACCCAACGTAACATACAAACCATCTAAAATAAAAATAAAACTATGTACTAGTCAAACAAATCAGGTTCGTCTTCACGATATTTCTTTTGTCTCTGAAGTATTATCTCTGGATCCCTCGAGTCAGCAGTCAATAAAACTGATTGAGCCACTTCCCGAGAGTTTAACGTCCGCTCCTTATATTTATATTTATTTAAAGCGATACCATTAAGTGCGTTCTTAGCTTACTTCTTAGATAACAAGCATTGTTGAGAGTCTCTTGTGCTTCCGACCCTTTTCTCACTTTGACAAGTCACCCGTGAAGATTGCTTAGATCCCCAGTGACTGGTCCTTCACTTGAAACAGCCTTATCGCCAGATAGGATTAATTGCGGAAATACCACGGAGATAACTGCCGAGTTATAACTATCCTTTGTGCTACTTGAGCCGTTCGGTTTTGTTCGAAATTTTCTTTTTGTTTAATAAGTTTTACTTGATATTTGTTAGGAGTTATCAGTCAGGGTATACTATGAAATTTAAGTTGAAGTATAAGGCCCTGTTGTTTTAAATATAATTTAGAATATAAATGGCCTTAAATATAAAAATAAAGATTAGTAAAGAAAGTTAAATGATGTTGATTGTGAATTCAGTTATTTTGCTTTAGACTATCTATCGATTTGTTTAAAACTGTTGTTTATAAAATTTGTGTTTATAATTGATTTTCAAATAATAAACAATAGCCATTAAAATAGTTTTTGTAAACTCAAAAGTAGTAAATTAAAACTAATCAATATTAAATTACGTCTGAATTACTTAATATTTGTTTTGAATTTTAATTAACAATCAAATACTGTTGAAGCTTCCGAAAGTTTAATAATAACAGCATTTGAGTTTCGCGTTAAAGCAACTTTGCGTTGAACGAAACAGTTTATTAAATTACAAAATTTATGTACACATAGGTTACGGAATGCTGGAATTTATATTTGAATAGTTCGATGAATACTTTTTTTTCTGGGCCAGGGACTATGAGGTCCCCGCTTCTGGGGGACGAGGGGGGTATATATAAGCAGACCGCGGGCCCAACGATGGTATTTAGGGCTCTACCTAATAAAGTACTCTCGCCCAAGCGGCCGATCCCCTGAGGGAACCTGGGCGAGATAAAGGATTTACCGTGATCAACACTGCAACCAGACGAGCAACTCACTCCTAAGGACACTCGGCCCGTGCAGCCTTCCAGACGAAACGAAGGCTCTGGAACGTCAGCCGTGGTACGTCGCCACTGAGGCGGTGCCGCTTGTGTCCCAGGATATCCTGCTGGATCGGAATTAGCCTGCCGGATCGAAACGTGGTACACCGTCAACCGGTCGCTCTTATGATGATTTACTCCTCGGTGGTACGCTAGAGTGCTGAAAACGCGCCGCATAACATCAACCCCCTCAGATGGGCCAGTGATTTTCAGGGGGGAGAAGTTGCCACCTACAGGGGCCGGGACGTACACTCGTACTTTGTCATCCGGCCACCAGATCAACGGCGTCGGATCGGTACGAAGAGGGAAGAGCTCTCTCTCGCTCATTAAACCGCCTAATTCTGCCGGCCGGAAGATTAGGCGTCCTCTGTCGCAGCTCACCCATTACGCGAGTACCGAGCGGACAGTCTCGATAATATAAATAAAAATAAGTAAGCTAACCTTTTTTTTACACCTGACCTTTTAAACATGATATTGAAATGATATGAACTTTGCATCCCATTCAAATAGATACTATGTTGTTAAACTTTGGTAAATTTCTAAATATTTTGTTTTTAAAACTATGGTGGAACTTATAATCTCAATAAAAAAATTGTTTTTAATAGATCCGATTCAATATAAACGTAACATTACGCAGAGCTACTAAAGTTGCGTTTTGAGATCCAAGTTTATATTTTAAAACCAAAACTAAGGATTTCATTGATATAAAGGCTTCACCTTATCCAAATAAAAAACAAGCCTCATATACAACATTCTCGAAATTCCAATTATTTATAAAATTGTTTATACTGAAGGTACCGCAACTAACTACTTCCCATGAATACAAACTCTGAAAAATTCAATGAAATACTGCAAATATTCCATTTACATGGTAACACCTAATTAGTTTAATTAAAGAACACTATTTTCTTAAATTGTTTTCGGGTTACCTAAAATGCACTAGCATGTTCATACAAGCAGGATATTAGCAGCAAAATTAACCGTGGAACACACCGCAGCCGCCGTTAACACACCGCTCCATTTTAGGTTATGTCCCCCACCTAGGGTTGAAATGATTCGACAATTTAAATATTTATTTATTCTTTAATTTATTTTCTTATTCTATTCTTCTGTTATTCATTCCTATGTTTTTTTGTGTTATATTAATCTGGACAGCATAGGACCAACAAATTGTGAAGTAAAGAAGAAATATTGGCTCCAATCTCTTAAACGTTTCCAAAAATCGTCGTGATCTGAAAGACTGCAAGTGCATTCGTATCTAACGACTGTGCCGGTGTTCGAATCTCGTAGGCAGGTATCAATTATTCAGATAAAATACGTACTTAAGAAATGTTCACGATTGACTTCCACGGTGAAGGAATAACATCGTGTAGAATCGAATCTGTTGGCAGCCCTAGTTCATCTGTGTTTGGAGGGTAGAGTCCTTGCATGCACAGCAAACGTAAATTAGAATTAAAATTCAGTAATGTGACAACGTGTTTGCATTTCGAGGTGTTAATGCTAAGTCATCGTGACATTTAATTATGCAAATAGCAATTGGTATTTCTAATTAAATGTGCCATACATAAAATTTCCAGTTGGAAAATAACGTCAAGCTCTTTTGCAGTTATTGCTTATGAGTTTTCATTTTGACTTTGAAACGTTTTCTTTTGAAGGATATCCATCGTTTATTGATGTGGACTTTTTAACTAGACACGGAACAAGAGAGAAGTGCTCTGAGGAATTGTTCGAGATGATACCGGCATCTCGTTTTTACCATCGCACCACCCGCCACCGGAGTAGAGTTCATCCATACTACCTGGAGCCACTGCGGTCATCCACAGTGCGTTTCGAGAGATCTTTTTTGCCACGTACCATCCGGCTATGGAATGAGCTCCCCTCCACGGTGTTTCCAGAGCGCTATGACATGTCCTTCTTCAAACGAGGCTTGTGGAGAGTATTAAGCGGTAGGCAGCGGCTTGACTCTGCCCCTGGCATTGCAGAAGTCCATGGGCGACGGTAACCACTCACCATCAGGTGGGCCGTATACTCGTCTGCCTACAAGGGCAATAAAAAAAAAATACAATAAATTTCAACATCCAACGCATGCAAACCATATTATCGTTGACAACATCTGTAAATGGAACTGTTTAACGTAAAGCTTTATTTTGATTCGAACAATAATCAACGTTCCAAGTTGACAATTTTATTTCGTAGTTGAACCAAATAATGGAGCGCGCTTAGTGAAATCCCATTTCGGCAAGTCTCGGAAATGACTGGGGGAATTTGCATGGCTGATTGCCGTCCGCTGCTCAATCAAGGATATTTAACGAAATTAACTAATTGAGTGAACGTTCCACCGTCCCGCGCCGTAACTTGCCGACGATAAATTGAGTCGACAACAGAAAACCGACGTATCGGAGAAATTTAATAAACGCTAATAAGACGCTGTGCGGTTCTGCTCGCCCTGATTGTTATTGGATATTCCTGGTTAGGTTTACGTTTCGAAGGTTTTTATTAATCAACTAGCTTTTGCCCGAGACTTCGCCCGCGTGGAATAGTTCGCAAATAATGCTTTATTTTAGAACAAATTTGGTTAGCATAAAAAACTTTATAGTGACCAACCCAACCTTAACATATAGACATATGCTCTTGCGGACTTTTTTTTACATCTTTTAAAAGGGAACAATTCTGTCATACATTATTTTAGCGAAACTTTAACTGTTTCTGCAGCGCACGCAGCGAAAGCTCTCAAAAGGGAAAAAAACTCCGATTTTGAAACATTCTTTGTTAGTGCTCCGCTTGTATTGGTTTTAGCGTAATGTTATATAGCCTATAGCCTTCCTCAATAAATGGGCTATCTGACACTGAAAGAATTTTTCAAATCGGACCAGTAGTTCCTAAGATTAACGCGTTCAAACAAACAAATTCTTCAGCTTTATAATATTAGTATAGATGCGCTTGTAAGACCGAACCGTCTTTATATGGCATCTCGTTACAAGTCCGTTCTGATTTAAATTTGTAAAAATTTAGAACATCTACCGCGAAGAAAAATGAAAGAACCTATAGCAGATTAAATGGGTGTTTGCTATTTTATGACAAATTAAGGTATTTGTTAAAACTTTAACAAAGTAGTGCGAACTACGCTTCTACCAGCCAAGAAATAATACACGTAGCTAACTTAATTCCGTACTGTTTTCGTCGTATTTCCGCTTATACAAAAACTTATAGGTAGGTACTCACTACAAATTATTCTTACTAGTTTTTGTCCCTTGTCCCTACAATCATTGCTGCCACCAACGGTGTTGCCACATGGCAATCCGCAAATTTTATAAATTTTAACATAATAAGTAATATATAAAAAAATACCATTATTTCTTTACTATTATACTATTACTTAAAATACTATGATTTGCTTAAAATTCTATTATTTTTATTTCTTTATTGTTATTTATTTGTCATCTCATTGGGGCCCTCGTAGCAATGATAACGTCGCATGAACCTTTCTACAGTCGATAAGTTTTAGTTAAACGAATATTTAAAATAAATATCTGTGTAATTATTATTAATTGTTACAGTAAGAATACGTTCAAATTAGTTAATTTTAAATTACTCAAGGAAACGCTGTATATTTCGTAAAATATTTTAGATACGCCTCATATTGTAATTCTTATCCGATTTCGTGGAGAATTTGCGAGCAAGTCTATTAATTACTCGCCTCCACTGTCGAGTTGTTACAAAACAAATACTAATTAGGTGATTGAGTTACAAATTTGTTCTTCTCATAGAAACTTTCCACAATTATGTGAAGGCTATTTGTCGTTAAAGTACGTTAAATCGCTCCCTTACTCTGTTATAAAACTGATTTTAACTAAGAAATAAGCTTAATTAAAACCATTGTTACGCCGGAATCTCGCGTTTGTCACTTTTATCTATAATCTATACTAATATTATAAATAGGAAAGATTTGTTTGTTTGTTTGTTTCGAATAGGCTCCGAAACTACTGGACCGATTTGAAAAATTCTTTTTCCATTAGAAGCCGACATTGTCCCTGATGAACATAAGCTATTTTTTTAATTTTTTTTTAATTTTTTGTTTTTGTTTTCTTTTGTGTTTTAATGTTTCCGAAGCGAAGCGAGGGCGGGTCGCTAGTAATATATAAATCTACAGAGGTTTTTACGGATGTTTCGTTATAACTACTAAACCATACATCCGGATTGACTTGATACTTGGTATCAATGTAGAAAATACATGTATTTAATGGATAGGATAATATTTATATGAGTGTTGGACTCCCTAATGACAATAAATAATAATGTTAATTTTAAATGCTCATCGAAGCGGGCGAGTACGGCTAGTTTTTATATAAATCGACTTTCAAATACCCACTTTACAGTAATTTTTGGCAAGAACATCAGATAGTATACGCAGTATTATATGTAGGTAAAAGTCGAAGTTTGAAGTCGTCATGCCCTCAAGTATAAGACGTCCGATGCATTCGTATTTTACGATGCAACGGTGTTCGAATCCCGCTGGCAGATACCAATTTTTCCAATGAAATACATTACATATATACATACTTAACAAATGTTCACGATTGACATCCACAGTAAAGGAATAACATCGTGTGGTAAATACAAATTTAAAAAAAACCCGCAAAATTATAAGTTGCGTGATTACTGGTGGAAGGACCTCTTGTGAGTCCGCACGGGTAGGTACCACCACCCTGCCTATTTCTTTCGTGAAGCAGTAATACGTTTCGGTTTAAAAGGCGGGGCAGCCGTTGTAACTAGACATTAGAACTCATATCTCAAGGTAGGTGGCGGCATTTACATTGTAGATGTCTATAGGCTCCGGTAATCACTTAACAACAGGTCAGCCGTGAGCTCGTCCACCCAAATAAGCAAAAAATAAAAAATCTTGACACCCGAAGCCATTGAAATCGAATTACTAACTAAGGTTTAAAAAAATCGACTTTTAATGGCAAGCTGTAAACAAATGTTTTATAGAAAATGGGAAAAAGCATTTTTGAGTTTTATTCCAGTTAAGTCCAATAACTATTTCTTACAGAATTAGACAATAATAATCACACTCCTAAAATGTCGACGAATAATACCTTAGTCGCCCCTTGACGACGAAACTAGGAAGTATTCGTCAAACGTCAGAAATTATAAAACGGAAACTAATAATTGGCAAAAAAATAATAATTGGTAAATAATTAGGCAGTAATGTGGGGACCAATTTTAAATCTAAGCAAGTACTTGATCGCGTAGAAATCGATATAAAAACTTGTAACAAATTACCGGAGATTGACCGGAATTCATCAAGTCTACTATGCAAAAGCAGTCCTAGCGAATTCCCCATTCAAATTGATCGTTCAATATGTCAGCAGCGTTACTGATTGAGTCTAATATCTTTTTTGCAGCGTCCCCGTTGACCCTGAGCCGCAAAAACAGGATGTCTTGAATCCGCATTTGGTTGACGTTACTGGTACAAGATTTATGTACGCTCTAAACGATTTCTAATTTAAAGGTTCGTATGATTACATAATCATAATATTTTTTTATATTTTAAACGATTTTGTAATTACTTTTTTTTGTATTTAATATTTCGCATTTTTTTTTGTTATTGTACAATAAAGAATATTCTCTCTTTCTCTCTCTCTCTCTTATTTTATTATGAAATGTAGTACGTAGTAAAAATTATGAAATTTTAAAAAGAGTTCGAAAGTGCTTACTATACGTTCCGTGTTTATG
This sequence comes from Bombyx mandarina, assembly GCF_030267445.1. Taxonomy (NCBI): domain Eukaryota; kingdom Metazoa; phylum Arthropoda; class Insecta; order Lepidoptera; family Bombycidae; genus Bombyx; species Bombyx mandarina. Next base: position 6,807,969 of record NC_143224.1, on the reverse strand, counting down.
GTAATTGTGACATCAAAAGCGAAAATTCAAATCAGCTTTTTTCATAAATCGCATAAATTATTATGGATTCGTGTATAAAAGCTTCCCAAAAATCCAGGGAAATATCCTTAATTCCGAATTCTGTAAATTTCTGCTGGTAGGTAGAACCGACTGAATTATGAGACCGCACGGGGAGATACTACCATGAATAGTTCCACCGCCAAGTAAATACTTTCCGACATAAAGGACGAAATTACAGAGCAAAAAACTACCATTACTACGTTGGGCTCTCACGATCACTTAAAACTAGAAGGACCATGAGCTCGTTCACACATCTAGCGCAATAATTTACTTCGTATTCAAATTAAAAAAAAAAAGTGTGTGTGTCCGCTCCGACGCACGACTGGAGTTTACTGGATATAAAAAATTAAACGAAACAATACGAGAAATAGTTCTATATTACGACAACACGATACACTACAGATTATTAACAAATTAACGAGACACAAAACAAACGACTAACAAATATATGAAAATACAATAATGAGAGAAACGCGCGATCAGTACGAGGCTTTGTGGCGGACTGCCGGCGCAGCAGCCCGGCGCGCATTTCGTGTGACATGCGCATAACGCATTTCGTGTGACATGCTAGTACGATTTTGGTCCCCATAATTTTCATACCCCGGGCCTATATATGTAAATCGATTCTAAAGGAGTAAACTCCAAAAATATCAAAAATTAACATAGTACGTTTGAGGCATAAAAGAACTCATTACTTCATAGCCATATCAATGAAGTGCATTCCAGCTTTACCGTAGCCGACAGGAATTGAATTAAAAAAAAAAGCTGCACTTGCAATTACGCCATTGAAATGCCCCTCTCACGTTTCAATCTATTATGGCGGCCTCTATGAATCCGAATGGAGTGCAATACGAGATGAGAGGGCCAATAATGAAATATAAAAACAGAAATAAGCACTCCTTTCCACTACTATGGACCGTTGAGAGCCCTCCATTATTCCTATTCAGTAGATTTGCTTTGACGGAATACTTGCCGGTTAATTTAAAATTATAATTTTCGTAAAGACAATGACACAGGTAAACTATGTCAATGTTTTGATTTTTGTGTTAATATAATTCGCTAATACAAGTAATCTATTACAATCTCTTTTTTGTGTGTGTGTGATATCGTCATAGTGACGTCATAGATGACATGGTGATGTCGTCACATAGAGACGTCACACAGGAGCATAGCAAATCTGCTACATGCCACTGTGATCTTTCTTCAAAAAAAATTTTAAAGCATAACGCTCAACTCACTCGAGTGGAAGATCATTCCAGAGCCACATGATACATGGCAAAAATCATATCCAATACCGTCTCAAATAATTATAGTATAGTCCTTAGTGAAGTCGTCGTGGCCTAAAGGATAAGACGTCCGGTGCATTCGTGTTGAAGCGATGCAACGGTGTTCGAATCGCGCAGGCGGGTACCAATTTTTCTAATGAAATACGTACTCGACAAATGTTCACGATTCACTTCCACGGTGAAGGAACAACATCGTGTAATAAACATCAAACCCGCATAATTTGCGTAATTACTGGTGGTAGGACCACTTGTGAGTCCGCGCGGATTGGTACCACCGCCCTGCCTATTTCTGCCGTGAAGCAGTAATGCGTTTCGGTTTGAAGGGTGGGGCAGCCGTTGTAACTATACTGAGACTTTAGAACTTGTATCTCAAGGTGGGTGGCGCGTCTACGTTGTAGATGTATATGGGCTCCAGTAACCACTTAACACCAGTTGGGCTGTGAGCTCGTCCACCCATCTAAGCAATAAAAATAAAATAAAAAAACGTGCATATATCTTTATTGTGTGTATGTATTTAAAGTGTCGATCGTTCCTTTGATTTCCTTTTTCCTTATTAATTCTGTGTCTCTTACTTAATTGAATAATTTAGTACTCCATTCATGGCTTGCTAAAGATCTAAATGGATCTGATTTCTTTTTATTTTACCGTTGATTGAAGTTTCTTTAGAAGAGAACTTAGAGATCTCAATCTTCCGAAATAAAGCAAGACGAATGTTCATTCACAATTGTTGCAAAGACCGCAACACGCAAAACACGTGCAAAAAGATTACAGAGGTATGCCAAACAGACTAAATAAAATCGTTTCCTGCCGGCTTCTATAATGGTCTCGTTTTAATTACATTATTATGTTTTTATTTTTATTTTTTTATTGCCTTTGTAGGCAGACGAGCATACGGCCCACCTGATGGTGAGTGATTACCGTCGCCCATGGACTTCAGCAATGCCAAGGGCAGAGCCAAGCCGCTGCCTACCGCTTAATACTCTCCACAAGCCTCGTTTGAAGAAGGACATGTCATAGCGCTCAGGAAGCAACGTGGAGGGGAGCTCATTCCATAGCCGGATGGTACGTGGCAAAAAAGATCTCTGGAAACGCACTGTGGATGACCGCAGTGGCTCCAGGTAGTATGGATGAACTCTACTCCGGTGGCGGGCGGTGCGATGGTAAAAACGAGACGCTGGTATCATCTCGAACAATTCCTCAGAGCACTCCCCATGGAACATGCAGTACAAAATACAGAGGGAACCGAAGTCCCTCCGCAGACCCAGAGGCTCCAAACGATCCGTGAGAATGGGATTATCGACAATCCGAATGGCTCTCTTCTGTATGGAGTCAAATGGAAGAAGCTGGTACTTGGGAGCCCCGGCCCAGAGATGGGAGCAGTACTCCACGCGAGGCCGGACTTGTGCTTTATAGAGCAAAAGTCTTTGTCCAGGTGTGAAGTATATGTATAATTTATTAGTTGTAACCGTACTGAAGCCTTTTGATATTAAATTTGTTACGACACATTTAACAATATTTTCTAGTCTAGAACCGGGGGTACCGATATCCTCATTATGTCATCTATTATACTCCGATAATCGTCTGAATTAGCCAAACCGAGCACCCACCCTATTAAAAAAATATGTGTGTGTGCAAGTCACACACGGTAGAAGTGAAACTTATAAAAAATAAGAATAATCGCAAGGGTCAACCACTCCGCAGTGCAATGGAGCAGCCTCACCCTGGGGGAACCGCCTGCATGATCACGGTAAAAGATATACGAGAACGTCTATCAACTGTATAACATCTCGTTACCGCGATACAGGAATTGACGAGTTTACGTGCAGTGACATCTATTGATAACAAACTCAATAGAAATAAAAGGATCTCAGGGCCCTCCGCGAGCCACGACAGCGTGCACGGATGTCAAAAATACCTGAACTAGTCGGGGACGCGAGACCGTGTGGAGCGCTTCGTGATTTGTCGGCGCCGCTCGGAGCCGCTTCGGCAAGCCAATCAATCGCGGCACACTTATTTTTTCGTTTCGTTTCATTTCGTTTCATCGAGTTTGAAATCACAACGATTCTAAAGAAGTTTCGCTTCAAAAAAAAAGTCTTAAATGCTGTATAATATATTAATCGGTTACCAATATAACAGCAATAAAGCATCAGCAAATGCAATTGTTTGGCGCACGTTAAATGACAAAACGAGAACAAACGCGTTCGTCAGTCGCCCGTCAATGTTCCACTTTATTGAGATTCCTGACATTACCTCAGTGTTTCCACAGGAATTTCGTTACTTTATTTATGTACCAGGGTACCGTTTAAGAGGCGAATGGTTTTAGATACGAATAGCATGGTATAACTTTCATAAACTTTCTTTTATTAATAATTGAGATGCTACATAATGACATTGGGCCATATTTTGGATGTAAAATATTATATTAAGAGAGATTATTATAAGATTCAATATTAGAATAATCAATTCTTTCCATTTCGTGATCGTGTGTTTGTAAAAATAAAACCATTATTTAAAATACTTTTTTGCGATTTTGTTTCAGCCTAACAGCACCTAAAGGAACCACAATAGCACCTGTTTTAAACGAAAATATGGTTTATGTACACGTATGAATAATCCTTGCCATAACTTAATCACAGAAGAAATAAAAATCATCACCAGATAAAAAAATTTTGAAGGCAAAATGTAAATCTTTAGATATGTAGTAGGTACGAAGTATTTTTAGTAGAGCGTTTTTTTTTTAAATCTCATAAAAAAACTACATATATGTACATGGATATCGCATTTGGCGTAAATATTATGTGGATGCACTTCACTTGAAGACATGACGTCATGGCTCCTATAACCATTTCATGCACTCATAAGACCGCCTGCCCATCATACTAAAATGAAAATAAAGCTTCAACATGGCGAAATATTAACCCGAAATTGCTGCGTCATAAACACAGGACTGTAGAGACTGATAAACTGGTATTTTTGTGCCCAATAAAAGCTTAATCTTAATTTTCAAAAAAAATTCTATCTAACATATGCGTTTCACTGATACAACCAAGTTTCGGTTTCTGATTAAATTGGAACATAGTACAGACACATAGCAGTAGGCAGTGGCTTGGCTCTGCCCCTGGCATTGCTGAAGACCATGGGCGACGGTAACCGCTCACCATCGGGTGGGCCGTATGCTCGTCTGCCTACAAGGTAATAAAAAATAAATCTAGCATAATACCATCGATGAAATGTTGCCAAAAACATTTTAAATGCGAGTAGTTTTAATGAACATAGCATTTTGAAATAACCACAGTGCAGCATGGCCGTAAATTGAAAAAAAAACGACCATGTTTTTGTTATTACTTTCAATAATTCGTAAATTACTAACTAAAGACTTACGGGCTTGAGTTTCTCTGTTAAAGTTTAAATTCAAATTAGTCATGGAGATTTCCAGCATTACATCAAGACGTGGCTAGGCCTCGGGGCTTTAATTATAGTAGAATTAATCTGAGTTACATAACATCTAAGAACTGAAAGCCTCCTTTGGTGAAGGCTTAGTGCTAAATAATTACATTACTCACTTTGAGATCACGGTTTGTGTCAACAGCACCGAGTTAGTAATGAATAAATGAAATTGCCGCTTGAAAATCTCGAAGAAATTTAGTTTTAATTATAGCAATCTATTTTTGTGTTGAAGAATTCCATGTTCAATAAAAAATGTTGTATCTTTTATTTTTCGTTGTAAAAAGTGTTTTTGAGATTGATCTTAGGATTTTTGACTCCCTTCTAGCCTAGCAGTGCGATGCGGCTCATGCCAGAGATTACAGGATAAGTTAGAGACACGACATTCCACATTAAGTTAACTCACGTGTGATTATTTATTGGCAGTTGTTTACATTCGCAACGGCACCAACAGTGTGACTAGGCTCAAGCTATTAAAATAAAAAATAAAAAAAAATCCAAGTAAATAAATATTTTGTAATTAAAAATGTCTGATGTATTCTGTATCGGATATTCCGACTTTATGAAACATTATACTTGTACAAAAAGATATATTTCATATTAATCACAGCGAAGATTGGATTTCTCAGACATGAAATGAAATAATGAAAACATTGACAATTTTTAAATAAAACTATTTTCCAAGTAATAACTTTCATAATTAATGTTAATAACTATTGATATTAAAACAGTTTGGTCTCATTTACTAATCTTAAGAAGTATCAAAATTATGATAACCGGATTAAACATCAAAACAAGATTAGTCTATGGGATTTTTTTAAGAGATGACGAGGAAAATGAGCAATTACAAGATGGCGGTGGCTCCACTTAAAGGCCTAATGAAATTTAGAGTATGCCAAACGGACAATGACTTGCATGGAGTTGGTTGAATTTCATATAAATAAATATTGATAAATTGATTATCTACAAAATACATTTCATAGTGTAAAAGTGAAAAACAGTTTGTTACGCATTTCTTCTTTTTGTGTGTTTTCGTTCTAGTTTGGTAAAAAAAATATACTAAAATAATTTTGCATAAAAGTTTTTATGTTTAAGCTTTTCAATGGGCTTCGGAATTGATTTCAAATACTTTTGTTGTAACGGTGGAAACTGAAAATAATATGATTATTTAGAAAACAGCAGAATTATATTAGGTATCTTCTTCGATTGTCGCGAGTCGTAGAGTCGCGTACTTTTTTAAGTCGGACGACTTAGTACTCATTCACCGACCTTTGAATATTTTTCTAACCACCCTGAAATTCAATAAAATTATTTTTTGCTAATTTTACATTTTTTATGAAGGAAAGGTGGCGTCACCGTCAGCGACAACAAAATTACAAACCACCGTTTCACAGTCGATACTACGCTCTTAATTGAGAATAAAGCTGAATTGGTGAGCCCTCTTGATAGAATGGAAAATGGGAGTGTGTAATGGGTATGGTAATGGAACTGGGCCTCCAAAATCAACCACTATACTTACAACACTATACTTATGTATAATTACAGTAGTAGACTATTTCAGGTCACTCTACATCACTAGTGCCCTGTCATACTGTCACTTAAGCTCATAAAAAAGCTCATTTTTTCTTGTATCAAAACATTTCCAGTAGCTTGTTTCAATAAAAAATAGATCGTTAAAAAAATAATCACGAAATACTAAGATCAGGTCCACGTTTTTCGATTTCCTCACATCTTCATACCAACAGCTACCAACTCTAGAATTCAGGAGCACGGAAAATTATTCTGAAATACAATTAAAGTTTAAAGTAATTTATTTTAATTTTAATCATCCTTGTCTGCCATCGCGTAGCTCGTCTAGGCCGTAGTATTTATTCGTTAGCATTAATATTCATTACTAAACTTCAACCCCACACATTACGACTATTGTATCTAAAGCTTCATAATTATGTGTTATTTAATTACCATTTTTTTGTCACTAGATAAAATTTATGATTCAATTTCAGTAAGACATAGTTTTAGTATATGCTCGGCAAAATTGTGTATCAATAAAAAAATGCTTCGTTTTTAGTCTGGACGGATAGGTGATACTGCTTTAGCTATTTACGTTTACACATTTTGAAGGGAGGAAAAATTATTACACAACTGAGATATGGAGTCCATATCAAGGTAAATGGGTGGTAATATTTACGGTGCAGAGGCTTAACACCAGGTGAGTATTCTAATGCAATAAAAAAAACTTAGTTTATAAAAATTGTGTTAAAAATTAATTAACATCAGCATCGTACAGAATATGTTTGGTTAAATGACTAAAACTTAAATGGTTTAACAAATCAATATCTTTATGATAATTTATTCTCAAATATAAACAACAAATTAAATAAGCCCCAATTAAAGAACCCGTTTAGTTTTGCGCGAATTTGCTATTTGGACTTTGGACAGCTCTCAATAAGCTGTCATTTGTATTTAATTTTCTGTATACAGATAAATGACGAATCGACTATTGAATGAATTTAGCGACCCTTTGCAGACCCTCTGGTCATCAATCATAACATATTAGACGTTTGTTCACCAGTGGCTCTGAGCTCTATCGACATCTATACTAATATATAAATTTACAGTGGTTTTTACGGATGTTCCGTTATAACTACTGAACCATGAATCCGATTGACTTGAAACTTGGTATCCATGTAGAAAATACATGTACTTAAGGGATAGGAAATAATATTTATATGAGTGTTGGACTCCCTACACCAGTTGCGGGGGCGTTAATGATGGAATCTTTGTGGGGGTGAGAAATAATAATGTTAATTTTAAATGGCCAGCGAAGCGGACGGATACAGCTAGTATTATTATAAATGTAGGCAAATTATTGAAAGTATTACATTTAAAGTGATTGAAAATAATACTTTAACACATAATAATAAACGTAAAATTAGCTTAAGATATAAAAGGTTTTACGAGTACGAGAGCAAAAATTAATTTTTCAAATAAAATATGTGTATTTTTGAATTTCATATTGTTTCAAATTTTCTGCTTGATTTCTACTATTTGATTTTTAATATCAGATAGTAAGATAAAAGATGGTGACTTTAATAGCAGTTTTATTAAAGGCAAAAACAATTCGAGACAAACAATTTTGTTGGAATTTCATTACGATGACAATGTTGTCGAGTTCAATTTTCTTGTGAGATAACGAGCGTTGTTGAAATTGTTTCAAGCTCCTAAGTTGAGGCCACTTTGACCTCTGACCCGTGAACATCGCAAATATTCCCATTAGATTCTCACAAAAGAAAACTCTAGTATTTAATTATGAATTTATTAAAACATTTTACGGAGACTGTTTCAAATATTAAAATTTTTAAATTAACCAAAAGTACCTGAAGATGTCTAAAATAATTATGCGTGTCAGCTTCGAGATGCGATTAGAGCTTCCTCTTTTAGTGTGATTGTCATTAAATATACAATAGACAATGGGGGCAACTAAACTCTTCTATTATTCGCTGTAAGTTTGTTTGATATTAATAATACTTTCTTTTTTGAATCTAACGTGTTCACTATTTAAACAATAAAAAAAAAGAAGAAAAAACAACTTAAGTGTTTTCATATTTGTGCGGGTAAGTCTAATTAAAGCCTTTCAAGTGTATTATAATAAGTTATAATAAGGTTTATGCAAGCTAACCACACACAAACCAATTTTAATTACATTCATTCGATCACAAACTAATCACAGACTTGAATCATTGTCCACACAAATTGAATCAGTGACATGAATCGCTTTACGGGGGTCGTTTTTTTTATTGCTTTTGTGGGTGGACGAGCTCACGGCCCACCGGATGCCAAGTGGTTACCGGAGCCCATAAATATCTACAACGTAAATGGCGCCACCTACCTTGAGTTCTAAGGTCTCAAGTATAGTTACAACGGCTGCCCCGCCCTTCAAACCGAAACGCATTACTGCTTCACGGCAAAAATAGGCAGGGTGGTGGTACCTATCCGCACGGACTCACAAGACGTCCAGTGATTACGCAAATTATAATTTTGCAGGTTCCATTTTTATTACACGATGTTATTCCTTCGCCGTGGAAGTCAATCGTGAACATTTAAATACGTATTTCATTAGAAAAATTGGTACCTACTTGCCAACGGGATTCAAAAACCGGTGCATCGCTAGATACGAATGCACTAATATGATCACTCTTGCACCAATCAGTAAAAGTCACAAATTCGTCCTCTTATATTCGTGTTTAAAGAAAGCTGTTAGTGGAACAAATACGTATAACACATAACGTGGTATGCTCGTCATTGCTTTTTCTGTTATACTATATTCATTAATAAAGCAGAAAATGTTATTCGAAGTCGATTGTCGATTGAAAATCTTAAAAGCTGCTACGGTTTAGATATTAAAGTAATTAAAATTTACTTGTGGAATAGTAGTGAAGAAGCGATATGTGCTATTTTTGAAATTGTAATGTGGACTGCAGCAACTATCACACTATGCGCCCTTAATGTGAATGCGATTATGCTAAACTTAAATTTAAAATTATTGAACACTAACGCGACGCCAACCAACTAATATTGGGAAAGCACTCGACTATGTGCTAACGACATGGAGCTCTAATGAACTTGAAATCCTGCGATTCCATTTTGTATAATGGACGATGACATTCAACTACGAAGCACCTAGTGCAGATGAGATTTGTTTTTCCAAAATTATGGCAGCAACTGATTCGATACTTTTTGATTCAGATGCTTAGAAAGTCAAAGATTAAAAAAGCTAATGGTCCAGCTGTTGAATATAAATTAGTAGTATAAATTAGTAGTACACAATATAAAAGCGAGTGTTGCATGTAAGAGTGTGTTTGTTTTTTAATATTTCATCAAACGACTCCGTCATCTCTCAGCCGTAACACCAACCATCGGAGCAGATTTTCCTTCAAAACATTCGACCCAATCATGACAATTAAAAATTAGTTAAAAAGAAGTATTTTTAGATAAAACAAAAGTGATATTAGAAAAAAGCCAATGACACATGCAAACATTGTAATGATGGAAAAACTTTGCCCACCAAATTCGTTTTAACCGATTACTAAAATTTATTACCAGCTCCATTCGGTCTTGTAGTTTCGTAACTCGATGTACATATTTCATCAATTGTGATGACGATTCGTTCGATGCGCTTTTAGAGCTACGTAAGCCCGCAATGGATTTGTGGGAATGACTCGATGTTTGTAAGCTGGATTATTCGGTTAAATATCCAATGTCGCTTCAGCGTTGACAAAATGCCAATATTCCGTGATTGACAATACATTTAGCACGCACAAAAGCAATATAACGTGAATAATGAATCATGTGACTTCGATTTGAATATTATTCCACTTCACAAGAAGGGGAGTATGTAATAATTTTCGATTATGTACTAATGGCTAATATAATTCAATTAGTATCTATCTTCTATCTATCTATATATATAAAAATGAATTGCTGTTCGTTAGTCTCGCTAAAACTCGAGAACGGCTGGACTTATTTGGCTAATTTTGGTCTTGAATTATTTGTGGAAGTCCAGAGAAGGTTTAAAAGGTAAATAAATTTGAAAATGCTCGGAATTAAATAAAAATAACAATTTTATTTTTCCTTTGATGTGTCCCCTGTCGGGCGGATTCCGTTTGTTTATTTTATACAAAAGTTTAGGTTTTTTATTTATCGATTGAGGCACTACGAAGTCTGCCGGGTCAGTTAGTCTATATACCTACCTATATATAAAAATGAATTGCCGTTCGTTAGTCTCGATAAAACTCGAGAACGGCTGGACCGATTTGGCTAATTTTGGTCTTGAATTATTTGTGGAAGTCCAGAGAAGGTTTAAATGGTAGATAAATATGAAAATGCTCGGAATAAAATAAAAATAACAATTTTGTTTTCCCTTTGATGTGTCCTCCCTCGGACGGATTCTTTTTGTTTGTTTTAAGTTTATTTTATACAAAAGCTTAGGTCATTTATTTATCGGTTGAGGCACTACAAAGTCTGCCGGGTCAGCTAGTCGTAGATAAAATGTTCTTGTTTAGAAGACTTAAGGTGTGCGTTGATTTCTCTTATCAATTTATGAAAATATGTAGTTTGGTGTACTCAGGCGGAATTGATCTATTAATTTCTTAATGATAACAGCAGTGTATGTTTTAACTATCGTAGGCAGACATGTACTTAAATTCACTTCGCATTTACGTTTTTATTGTTGGTCTATCAGAGTTTTCCTTTTATTTTATATTTTTAACGTGATTTTCATTGTTTTTATTGAAATTATGACAGTTTACTCTCACAAGACCTTTCTTCAAAAATACATAAACTGCCTTAATTTATAATACTGATTAAGGTGATTGAAATTAAATATTACCTTTTCATTTCCGCAATACAATAAAATTAGAGTGTAAAAGTCACGAATATAGACTTAAAACGTATTACTTAAAATAAATTTAATTTAATGCGAACGCAGACATATTGAAATTGACCGGTTTTGTTACAATCCATGTTCCTTCTGGTTAAACCCATAACAAGTATAGGAACTATGGTAATAAGTAGATCGCAGTACTCCTATATTTTTATGTTACGAAAATCTCAAAATCAGAATTTTGCTCCGTAATATATTCTATTACTGATCAATAAAGACCATTGAGTTATTAACTTACTTAGCTACTTAAGATTTCGCAAGGATAGATTAGCTGGGACGCCGGACGTAACACTTTAAACCCCAGATCTCGGAATAAAATAGAGAAACGTTTCCAATGTTTTTGTGGAAATAGACATTCTTATGTTAGCAGGATAGTTGTTTTTTTTTGTTGTAATGTGTTTTTGAAGTGAAAACTTCTTTAGAATCGTTGTGATTTCAAACCGGATGCAACGGAAAAAACGACAGGTAAGAGACACAAATACAAAAATGTGTAGGATGAAGCCAGCAAAGAATGAGACAGAAATATACATACTATTTAATACAGCGCCATCTGTGAGATTTTTGAAGTGAAAACTTCTTTAGAATCGTTGTGATTTCAAACCGGATGCAACGGAAAAAACGACAGGTAAGAGACACAAATACAAAAATGTGTAGGATGAAGCCAGCAAAGAATGAGACAGAAATATACATACTATTTAATACAGCGCCATCTGTGAATTTTTTTAATACTAACGTGTGTATGAAAGCTCTTATAGTGAATTTTAATTTAGGATTATACGTGAAATTAAAATATCAATTCACAGAGGGCGCTACCTTACAATTATTTACTAATGGCAAAATTTTACATATACTTAAGACGTTTAGGATAATTGTATTTTAATTTTGGAAGGTTTCACTTCTACCACGTGTGAATTGCACACATGTCTTTTTTTTGTTAAGTTACATTTCTTCTGTATAATCCTATCAAATTAAATGATACAGTTACAAAATGAAGGTATATTGTAGGATTCGAGCAAACTGTTGTACTTAAAGTGACAACCAGAATTCAACGCCACATAAATTTGAAAGCAGCGGTTGTAGTTTGTAGGCCAATGTCCAGCGCTCGCTCCAGCTGCGAGCTTTTGTGCATTATAAACAAGTTGCACTCGACAATAACAGGACTATTCGAAAATTTGAACCAAAGATATGTTCTTTTTTTTCATTATGAACACTTAAATTAAATTCCTTGTTCGCCTACACCAGTCAAGGTTATTGTGATATAGAGTGTTCTTATTTAAAATTTTGTTTTAAAAATTTGTTTACTCTATCAGGGTTGACAATGTAAGGCTACTACTGCATATTTTAGAAGCGTTCATCTCCTGAAGAATACGAAGCCTTATAATATGTAGGTATATTCGCATCGAGCTAAATATTTATACAGTAATTCAAATTTGACAAATGGACATTTATCTATCTATTATCGTGATAACAAGCTTACGCCATTACGTACATAAACATAATACCTGTTTCTACTTCAAAACACTCATATTGCGGTTCGAACAATAGAACTTCAACCTTATAGTTAGTGACAGCATTCACGTTGTAAGGTTTATCGATGCTTTCGAGTTCAAGGAGTTATAGCGGGTGAGACTTCAGCAATTAACATTTTTTTATTACTTAGCTGGGTGGACTGATACCAGAGCTCGAGAATAATAAGGCAAATGCCACCGCCCAATTTAGGACATGAATTCTAAGTCTCAATATTATAGTACAACGGCTGCCCCACCCTTCAATCCGAAACACATTACTGCTTAACAGCATTAATAAGCAGACTAGTGGTGGACCCGTGAGGACTCACAAGACCATGTTGCGCATAGTAATTACGAAATTTTTACAAGGTTCAATTTATTACAGCATGTTATTCCTTCAGCAAAAAACTAATTCGGGAAAATTTGTTTATTACGTCTCTTATTAGAAATATTGGTTACTTGCCTGCGGGATTCGAACATCAATAAAGTCGAATCGGACGTTACAAGTGCACCAGGCGACTTATCCTGAAGGTAACGTCGACTTCTAAAACTTAAAAATTATTAAATGAAAAAAAAGCCTTGAAAACTTCCAGCTCATAGTGCCGTAAAAACCAGAACCCTAAAACATTATCTAACCTCTTAAAGTTTTGAATTTACCACAAAACGTAAACTTCAAATTTATACATAATTTTTTAAATTTAGATTCGAATTTTATAAAATAAAGTGATAATTCAGTAAGTGAGTGCGTGTTGGTAAAGAGCTATCAACAGCTGAGCTCTTTTCAAACGCCACATCAAAGAGAGGCGTAAAATCATTCACAAAATCGTATTATAAACAAAATCTTGATGTCTTTATGAAGCAGTAAACTTGTCTCTCATTCATAACCATTCATGATATGATCACGTTTCAGATTATGCGGGCTTTTAATAGGTCAAAATTAACATATGAACGCTCGGGTCATCTCGCCTGAAGGATTATGTGTTAATAGTGTCTTAGACGTTAATAGCGTATGAAGGGTTAAGCCCGTGTTTGGTGATGTTGAGAGAAACTGTCCTACAAAATGATCTCAAGATGACGGTCTAATAGCAGTTTGATGACGAATTTAACACCATGATCGTTCAATCACTGCTGTTTTCTATCAACACCTAATCCTTTAGGTATTGGTGAAATATTGCTAATCTATCTATATATATAACAATGAACTGCTGTTCGTTAGTCTCGCTAAAACACGAGAATGGCTGGACCGATTTAGCTAATTTTGGTCTTGAATTATTTGTAGAAGTCCAGAGAAGGTTTAAAAGGTAGATAAATATGAAAATACTCGGAAAATAAACAAAAATAACAATTTTGTTTTCCCTTTGATGTGCCCTTCGTTGGACGGATTCGTTTTGTTTGTTTTAAGTTTATTTTACACAAAAGTTTTGTCTTTTATTTATCGATTGAGGCACAATGAAGTCTGCCGGGTCAGCTAGTTATATATAAAAGTTTACAATGTAATGCATTAATTTCACGAAAACTAATCGTATTAATATTTTAAAACTAATCACATTAGAACGTGATTAACTTTAAAACCTTGAAAAAAATATCCGAAATTAAATAATTTAAATTTTAAAACGCTTAATACCATGTAGGTCACCGGTCCCCAAAGTGGCGCACTGAAGTTATTATATCGATTTCTCTCTTCGATCTTCTAATTAAGGCGCCTAGTAGTAATATCTAGTAAACTTTAGGAATGACGAACCCGAAGATAATAAAAATGAATCTATTGCTAAGAGAACTAAAAGACTAAATCATACAGTAACAAGCAAAAGAAAGCAAAGTTAGGCAATCTAGGCTCTAAATAACAGAAATCGACGTTTTAAAGTTGATCGCGTTCTAATGTTCTAGCATTAAAATAATAATACCAGTAGTATTCGTCAAAATAATGCATTACATTGTAAGCTTTTGTAATTGCAAAATTTTACCAATACGTTAAACATAAAACTGTAATAAATTTCAGATACTGTTTTTTTTGCTCCTTACAAAGACAATCATTCAATAAATATCGAATGCAATAGCACTACATTAATAAACGTTATTGTTATAAAATGAGCATTAATATAAAATGACCTTGAATTACCTTTTTCGAAATTGTCACTATTTCGTGTTTAGTTTTTTAAAACCTCCATGGTCTTTGGTCATGCATCAGGGTGGGTTGCGGAATTCGCCTGTGATTTCTATGGGTACCAATATTCATTTATCACCAGATAAGTACTCTTTTGCCCTCTTTTGTTCTACAGTAAAACAAATACTGTATTAAACTTAAAATCTCTTACAGTTACCATATTTACCAGATAGATAAATAGTACCGGACATTTACTAACAAGCCATTTTCAATCTCATTCCAGTTCTTCATCTCCTTAAAACCATTTAGCTTAAAACGATGTACAGAGGATCACGGGTTCACTCAAGTCCAACTAGTTTTATCTAATAAAAAGATATTGGATCATTGCCCTTAGAGAGCACTGCACGGGTTTTCTTTAAACTCATTTATCCTTCAGAACACGACCAGAAAGAATTCTAATTCTCGTAGTAGTGTAAGGAATAATGATTTTAGAGGCAACGAACTCCTGAATTTAAGGCGTTATTTTTATTACCATCAGGTGTAAAGCGCTCATCAGCGGATCTAATTCTGAATCAGTCCCTTAAACCAAATTGCCTATTGGTCTCGCACCCTAAATTCAAAAGACATCTAATCCTCCACTCGAGCAGTGAGCTGTCTCTGCGCGCCAGTCTTGCACTTTTGGATGTTTACATTGTCTTCTTCATTATTACGCGTCCCACTTGGTATCCGCTAAACTGTAGCAGTAAATTACCCGAGTGGGACCTAATCTTTTCCCACACCACACACGCCTGTAGTTTTCACAACAATGTACATGGTGTCTACTTGTGATAATAAATACAACCCAAGCGTGTCTCATACTCTCTTCCCTAATACCCGAAATGTCACGCTGCGCATTCCTCGCTTCAGACAAAATACGGGTCACCGTCCTTTTAGAATTCAACGTGACACTTGGCCACTCTCGCAAAATCTTCTCGGCAATACCGATTCAGTGGCAGATGCCATCGCAAAGCAGCTGCCCTTGAGGTATTAGACCTTCCGCGAAGGAACTCGGGCAGCTGCTGACAAATCTCTCTCTCCTCGCCCGGCTGAACTCGCTCATCCATTCTAATGAAGTTAGAAAGTCTTCCATGCTACGAGCGATCTCTCAATCACAAAAAAGGTATGACGGTTGTACCAAGTATCGAACTAGCCAGGATAAATTAGGACCGAGACCCCTAAGTTTATTCGTAAGGTCACAGAAAATTACAGAGAATTAATGAAAATTAAATCATTACATTTACATTAGTAGAGTATTTTATTGCAACATACATACAATATACACATAATATATAAGTTGTATAACTTCTAAGTAATAAAAAGAAGAAAAAAAAGATTAACTTTGAAATCGAATCATCTGCTTATCTTATCTCTCGGTTATTATCTACTATACTTAATACCGGTGTCTAAAATTAGTTCAGATATTTTAACATTAGTCATTGTAAGCAGAGTGGCGCAGTGGAAGCGTGCTGGGCCCATAACCCAGAGGTCCGTGGATCGAAACCACGCTCTGCTATTGTCAAATGTTTTGTTTTGTTTCTTTTGGGGTTAAAATTAACATGACGTTAATTCACTCTTTCCAACACTAACTGTCACAAGTAGAGAGGCACAGTGGAAGCGTGCTGGACCCAAATCCCATGGTTTCGTGGATCTAAATCACGCTACGCTATTAAAGTATTTCCCAGACATTAAAATTTAATTTCTCAGAGTATAAAAACTATGAAACGGGCACATAAATTCTCTCTCTCCAGTAACTATCAGAATAGTGCAGTGTAAACAAAGCTTTGTTTTCTGTTTAATGTACACTGTGTATATCTATTTTTGTTTTCAGAGAATTAAAATGTTTACTTCGAAAACATACCTTCACTAAAATTTAGAAGCAAATCTAGCACTTTTTCTTTACCCTTGCCTTTGTTTTTGGATTGCGGTCTAGCTCGTATTTTAATAACTACATCCATATAATATATTTGCTGTATGAAACAAGAATTTTACAGAAGCTCCACACGAAGCTTTAAAGATGCATACATAAAGTTTTTATTGTAATAAGACGCGTAGTAAAGATAATTGTGTTATCAAAAAGGATGCTTTACGAATATATTATCTTTTCTTATATACGACAGATTATTTTAACGAAAATTCGCAGTCTTCTACTTTGCTTAATGCTGATACGAATACGACAAAAAGATCCATTTGCATAATCAAGACAATACCTATCAAGTATTCTGAAATATTATTTTTATACGTATACATCTACATACGTAGTCTGAATATGTAATGTTTTTAATGATATAGCAGTAATAAAATATAATAGTATAAGGGGATTAAGTGGAGATGGTGTGCATTAAGTGTTGACATATTACACAAAAGTTTATCTTTTCACTCGGTACGGATATAACGCAATTGATACTCTGATACAACTCGACCGATAGTATAGGAGCTTACAAAGACATGCACAAAATTATGTTTGTCAACTCCGCCTTCTCTACCTCCTTGTGTCGATAATTCTCAATGCTGAGCCTCGTGGCCTCTCTGAATGGCTTTCTCGCGGACTTACCAACAGCTTTTCAATTTATCTGAACACTAACCTTAAAATATCAAGTAATCGTTATTGTATCTACTATTGTTGCCCCACTCTTCAAATGCACGATTACTTCGCAGCAAAAACAGGAAAAATAGTTGTACGTACCCATGCGGGCTCATAATACAATCTATACTAACACACAAAACTCATATATTTTTACGACACAAGCCCGTCGATATGGGCTATCAGAGTATCATACAGTTTCATACTAGATGAAAACATAACTCTTTACCATAAAAAAAGTAATCGATACGTGTTTGAAATGAGAAAACCTTGTAGTTTAAGCCATAAATCGTTGATGGCACCGGATAATTGTCGATGGCTCGGCTTCATAATTGATTTTAGTTATTGATTCATAGTTTATTTCCTTATTAAGCTAATAAATATTCATATATAAAATATGTAATACAATCGGAGAAAACTTCATTAATGATTTACCTTTCCTTACCATTTATAAAAAAAAAACACATGCAGTAAGAAGAAATGTCGAATATTGAAAACTTACAAATACATGATCAAGCCGTAATAATCGTAATAATATAAAATTATTAACGAAGAATGAAAATGAAAAGGATTTCAAAAGGCAAAACATTTTAATATAAAAAAATAAGCAGAGTACCTATAACTTGTTTAATGAAGTATATTAAAATTTCTTAGCAATCTCAGTATTTTTGATATATTTTAATCAAACTCGTAAATTTGCATTTCGACCTTCGAATACGGTCTTCATACTGTTGTTCCCCGAAGTTCATGCATAAAACTCATAAACAAATCCCTACCTAACCCCCATCCTAATAACGGAGAATAAATTTATATTACAGTTTGAAATTGACCTTTCCTGAAATTGGGAACTTGAATGATTCCAATAAGAACATAAAGTCTTTGGAGATCCTTCATGAATTGAACCTGATGGCCAATGCGATATTTCCTGCATGCAGACATTAGTTTTCTTATTGCTCTATATTCCGTGGTGCTTGCTATGAAGAACTAGAAAAAGAATTAGTGAATCGGTCATATTCGTTTTTTTTATTATTTTTTTATTGCTTAGATGGATGGACGAGGTCACAGCCCACCTGGTGTTAAGTGGTTACTGGAGCCCATAGACATCTACAACGTAAATGCGCCATCCACCTCGAGATATAAGTTCTAAGATCTCAGTATAGTTACAACGGCTACCCCACCCTTCGAACCGAAACGCATTACGGCTTCACGGCGGAAATAGGCGGGGTGGTGGTACCTACCCGTGCGGACTCCCAAGAGGTCCTACCACCAGTGATAACGCAAATTATAATTTTGCGGGTTTGATTTTTACTACACGATGTTATTCCTTCACCGTGGAAGTCAATCGTGAACATTTGTTGAGTACGTATTTCATTAGAAAAATTGGTACCCGCCTGCGGGATTTGAACACCGGTGCATCGCTACATACGAATGCACCGGACGTCTTATCCTTTAGGCCACAACGACTTTTCTAATGAAATACGTTTGACCATACCCACGTAAAAAAAGTTTAAGGATCTGAAACTATTTCTTCATCTCATGTTTTGTAAATGATTTTTCGTGATTTTTTAGGAGATTTACCAAGATCCTTCAGGCTTTGAAATTTAATTGTTTGATACTCATCTTTTACTTTCCATATCGACGCTTGAAAGGCAAACGTGGCTAAGCGACAATAACTGCTTTATACATAAATGATAGCCAATAACCATATTCGATGCGCAAAAAAAATATATTTCTAGGTCTATTAAAATTATTTCAATCCTACAGCTGGATTCGTTAAAATAGAATTTTTTTCAGGTATTTCTCAGGTATATTTTAAATTAATTACAACTTTAAATTAGTCTACTGTAAAGTTCACGCATTGTCGCTTAGTCGCGTTTGCCTTTCAAGCGTCGATATGTATTATGATTATCTAGGAGACGTTTATCAAAATATAATTTTTATACTATACATAATGCAAAATATGGGAAGTAGGTAAATTTGTTTTGTAAATCCATCTCATAAAATTTTGTGTTATTAGATTTTTATGAAGTCCTCGTATCCTAAAGAATAAGACGCCCAATGTTATTGTACCGAGCGATGCGACAACATTATTACCCAAAATTCCCAGGCAGGTACCAAGGTTTCTAATGAAATAGGTACTTAGCTCTTGTTTTCGAATGAATTCGAAGATGAAAGACAGATATTACTGAGAGATAGAATAGTAAAACAAATAAAACGTAGTTCTATAAACTCATAACTGCAGTGAGCATTGGATGAGCAAAATCTTATGTTTTCGAGGAGAAATAAAGGAATTCGTATTATTTTAGAAAATCTTATTAACAGACAATGCACAGATTGAACCAGTGTGTCTAGAAGCTTGAAAGCTCCGAAGAGCTCTTTGTGTAACGTAAATGATCTATCCGTAGAATTTTCATAAATAAATCTTTTCTCACAAGGAAAATTTGTAAAATGTTGTTGTTGTTTTTTTTTTTTTTCCTACCTAAGTTGATAGCCTTAGGGGCTATTTCAGCGTAACCGTGGCTAGTAGGTGAGCTCACGGGGCTCAAACCTGATGACAATGCTAACACGAACCCTAGCAAGAGCCGTGCTTCGCAGAATCTACCACTGGATCGAAAACGCGACAGTGGGCTTAAAATGTTGACTGATTCGGATGCGCTATAGTTAGCACTCCTGTCTTCTGGACTAAGGGTCGTAAGTTCGCTTCCTGCTTCGAGCAAAATTAGTGTGAGGACCGTGAATTTTTTGAATTGAGTCTTGCTATTTAATACCTACTTATATGTTTTTTATTTTTTTTATTTCTTAGATGGGTGGACGAGCTCACAGCCCATCTGGTGTTAAGTGGTTTCTGGAGCCCATAGACATCTACAACCGTAAATATGTGTAATTTTTTAACGTATTCATGTATGTCACACATTTATGTATGTCAGTCGAGTTAAGGAATCTTGTTTGAAAGGCCATGTGTGATTTGCCCCGACTATTCACTTATTTTATTTTCATATAAGTATTTCAAATATAAACTGAAATATGTACTAATACTGAAGACTAAATACTAGAAGATTAATTTAATTAAGTATTTAATTTGTAAGAATGAAATAGTTGAGTTGGATTTTATTTATTTATTTCTTGCGATGTTAAGTGTTAAGTCCATAGATATCAACAACCTAAATACGGCACCCACCTTGAGACATTAGTTCTAAGTCTCCGTTTTTACAATACAACGGCTACCCCACCCTTCAGAACGAAACGCATTACTGCTTAACGGTCGCAACAGGCAGGGTGGTGGATGCGAGCGAGCTCATAAGACGTTCTGCCGCCAGTAATTTCGCAAATTGTATTTTTTATAGAATACTTGTAGAAAGAATTGCCTCATTATTGTTTTCATGTTCATGTTTTCTTTTATTACTGTGTCCTTACTAACTTATTTTTAAGAAATCACTGTTACTAACATTTATATGGATCATTATCTGAAATAAAGAATTTAATAATAATAATAATAATAATTGTAGTGTGCTACAATAACATCATATTGTTTTGTACTAATTTACAATATAGTTATGCAAGTTTTGAGATATACCCGGTATAACTGATCGATAGGCAAGGGTGTGAAGAACATCGTTGGCTCCATACAATGGTAGTGCCCGTATGGTTTCCCAATTTAACGAGCTCGCAACGACGTATTGAGAGAGGCTGCCTTGGAGGGTCGGTCGCTTTGAAATTCTGATAATAAGCTCTCGTATGTATTTGTGTAGCTTCAAACAGATCTCGTTAAAGGGTAACATTATATTTAAATGTTAAATTTAAATAGTTCTGTTGTATGACTAGATCAACAGACAGACCCAAATAAAGCAATAAAATAATTTCTAAGAAAAAAAATCGATTTTACTACACAATAGTACAAATTAAACTTTTTATAACTGTCCAAATATATTTTTTATTGCTTATATGAGTGGACGAGCTCACAGCCCACCTGGCTTTAAGTGGTTACTGGAGTCCATAGACATCTAAATGCGCCACCCACCTTGAGATATAAGTTCTAAGGTCTCAGTATAGTTACAGCGGCTGCCCCACCCTTAAAGCCGAAACGCATTACTGCTTCACGGCAGAAATAGGCAGGGCGATTATACCTACCCGTGTGGACTCACAAGAGGTCCTACCACCAGTAAAAATTATGATATGATATCCATGACCATAAAAAAATAATTCAAGTCACATAACGAACTGAAAGCGTTTCAAATTACTCTGAAAAAGATGTATAATTTTACGTTCGCTGTACAGATTATAGGAACTTTTTTCATTAGGGCGCTTTACCGGACACAAAATGAACATACTTTAAGCGCACTTGACGCTTAAAAAGGCTATTTCGAACCTTAAAATTGACGTTTCATTCAATGTGGCCAGCTTTAAGAGGCTAAATGAATAAAAGGCGACCGTGGTACAAGGAATGGTATTTAAAACGTAAATGCAACCGCTTTGCTGTGGTAAAAAAATCCGTCTATTTGCTGAAACCACTCAAGCACCATCGTACGCTGATACCTTCGGATAAGTGTGAAAAAATTTCAAATGGATAACTGACGCGTGAACGCATAGAACACATACATATAAAGGCTATTGTTTCTGTGTATATCATGAATATAGAACATGTGGAGAAAGACCTTCCGACGGATCTTTTATTCATGGTTGACTTACGAAATTTATCTGCAGAACTAGCGTGAGCATTAAACAAAACGAGCGAAACAAAAATCCGTAAAATTATTTTCAAAATACCTGTACATCTCGTTGCGATAAAAAGGGAAACTTTACATTTTGTTGTTGCAGAGTAAATAATTTTTGTGTTATAATTTATGAGTAATTTTTTTTAATGCCCTTGTAGGCAGACGAGCATACGACCCACCTGATGGTCAGTGGTTACCGTCACTCATGGACATCAGCAATGCCAGAGGCAGAGCCAAGCCACTGCCTACCGTTTAATACTGTCCAGAAGCCTCGATTGAAGAAATAAAATCATTTTATTTCCATAATCATACACGGAAAGTCGATTAAGTGTTCTTTTTATTTCCAGAAATGAGTTATTAGTTATTATTGAACATAAATGTTACTAAGATGAATATGGTACCAAAATTCATGAGTTTATTAGTAGCTATTAAAAAAGAATTCAAGTGAGGAAAAGGTACAAGTTCAACATCATCAGGGGTGCTGAATTGTAGTATACCTTAACAATTTTTAACTGCAATAGTAGAAATGGGCGATTCATTGAAAATATTCCGTTACATCCAGTACAACATAACACTAATATAATAACCGTAACAATGGATTTAATGATCAATTTCCCCAAATTTTTATTGCGCTAGTTGAGGATATACGTTCGCTTGAGAATAAGCGGTTACTTATACCCATGAATATTACTACAACGTGAATATCATAAGGTTGATTTCAAGGTAAAACTGAGGTAAAAAGTTTGAATCGTTTTTTACAACGACTGTTGCGTCACTACAAAACTTAAATGTGAATTGTTGTGGCTTTGATGATTATCTAAAAATATTTTTGTATTTAACGCTACACTAATCTCATGATGGAACTGGATAGTGGATTATGCAAACCACCATGTGCAAACCAGTCAACTTTGCTTTAGTTGCTCATTCGATTTGTCTTTAGGAATTCGACCGGTCACCAAGCTAAGCTGTTATTGAGTAACAAGCATCGTTCGGTTTTAATGTACCAAATGAGGACATGTCGTCTTTATTGACAAATTAGCACACGTAGTCGTCGTGGCCTAAAGGATAAAGACGTCCGGTGCATTCGTGTTGAGCGATGCACCGGTGTTCGCATCCCGCAGACAGGTACCAATTTTTCTAATGAAATACGTACTCACTCAAATGTTCACGATTGACTTCCACGGTGAAGGAATAGCATCGTGTAATAAAAATCGAACCCCCCAACATTATAGTTTGCATAATTACTGGACATCTTGTAAGTCCGCGCGGGTTGGTACCACCACCCTGCCTGTTTCTGCCGTGAAGCAGTAATGCGTTTCGGTTTGAAGGGCGGGGCAGCCGTTGTAACTATACTGATACCTTAGAACTGATATCTCAAGGTAAGTGGCGCATTTACGTCATAGATGTCTACGGGCTCCAGTAACGACTTAACACCAGGTGGGCTGCAAGCTCGTCCACCCATTTAAGCAACAAAAAAACGTAGATTTTTTCATTAGACTTTCAAAACACTCTTAAAGTCACTCACTTGCACCGATGTAAAATGTTAAGCTGCCGTAGTAGCCGCGGTCAGGCCCTCGTGTCGAGTGCGGCATTATCAACCGTCTGGTCCCTCCTCGCTCTTCGACCCTTGTTCAACCTTCAAAATAGAAGACAGCCTTTCTGTATTATTATCGCAGCTATGTTGCTCAGATCACTGTGTAAATTATTTCCAAACAAGAGCAATCGCATTCCTAATTAAAATGAAATGTTAAAAAAAATTAATTATGACAAAGCCCACTGAAACTCAGAAAAATAAGCTATGCCTCGAAACTCGTTATAAAAATTCATATCAAAACCGCTGTTATTAGACGTTTCATCACAAAAATAATAATGTTAATGGGATTTTCCTCATTTTTTCTCTGTTCATTATTTTCGTTGGCATCTCTCATGTGTCTAAAAAATGAAAACTGCCCGGAGCTCATAGACTCGGCATATTAAGGACGCCAGAGCGAAATTGTACGAGGAATAAAACATAAATTATTCAACAAAGGCAATGAGCCCACGTTTCATCTTTTCCATTATGTATAAATATTTGGAGAGAAGTACTCGTTTAACCTCATTTTGTAAATTAACGGCCCACCACGTTACAAAGTTACATCTGCGGGTATTCGGACCTACCCCCTTTTAGGATTTCATCAAAAGAACCCAACACTTGACTTATTTTCTCGTAAATCTAACGTAATTCATAATTTTGTTAGAGCACACGTAGATTATTAATTTGAATATGTTCGGGTAAATGGAAAGCTCTAGAAATGGATTTCGTAATCGCAATGAAATATTTTAGCAAATATATGTATATTTCATTTCAGTTCTCCATTAGATTAGCCCTCGAAAATCATTCCATTTTAATGTTAAATGTAGTGTAAATTGTAAATATTATGGTTTTATCTTTTTAAGCTTAAATCCCCCCAAGTGGGATAGAGGGTTTTAACAGTATTTCGCCATCGCGATCAGTCTTGGCTACGCCTTTTACTTCAGGCCAGATTAGCTCGATTGTCTTCATCTCTGCTGCCATAGTGTACCAGGTTTGCATGAGAGGGTTTACTTTCTGTGGCGGGCAGCCATCATACAACGCAAGATAATTGACAGATGCCTGAATCTCGCTAACGACATTTTCAAGATAAGCTTGCATATATACAAGTTCCAAACAACAACATTGGGACCGTCAGTCTACCGAGCAAATATCACCCGCTCGGTGGAAGATTTTATATTTGTCGTTTAAGCCTCCCCACACTTTCCACCTGCCCTGGGAGATACACTCCAGGGCTTGCCTCGGAGTGTGTATGGGCTTCCTCTTGCATGAATATGGCCAATCTATATTCATTTGCGGCATATGATTCCCGAAACACCTGGCACAGGCGTTCGTCGGAGATTTTCTCAAGCCAGAAAATTCCAATTTTTTTTTTTTTAGGATTATTATTATTTTTAGGCCTTTCCAATTTCAGGACAGGTGGAGGGCGAGCAAAGGGTCAGCCAGGAGGGTATGATTTTACTAACAGCTACCCGAGCGCCTCCGAAGGGGACCTAACAATTGAAGAGCAGCTGCTTCGCGAATGAATCTACTACCAGATCGGAATCGCGACCCGCTAAGAAGATCCGGCGAGAAACTCAGCGATCTGATGCATAGGTTAGGTTGCACGTCGAACTTTTTGTCGAGTTCGACAAGTACGGCTACAGGGGTCCCTAAGGCTGCTCCTAGTGTTATTGGATCTGATGGATCCGTAAGGACGTGAAAATTCCAAGTATGTCGCAAGCAGTAGTTGATGAAAACCAGAATCGACTGTTTAATCTTTTTGGTTACCTTCCATCTTTCTTACACATACTCATTTACAATATGCGATTTCATTGTATGATTCGAAATATGAAAGACACGTTCGAATAAGTCGATTCGTCAATTGTTTTTAATAAAACTTCAATACCTTTAATTTAATTTAAATTCATCAACAATAGCAGCGATAAATATTCGGAAAATATTTACGGGTTGATTTAAATACAGCGACCCTGTCATGAATAATTGTAAAGCAACAACATTGTTTAGTTTAATCAAGAGCCCGATTGCCTTCACTAGCCTTGTCTGTATAAACTCCAGAGCAAATTCAATTAATGCCGGGATCACAACAATAACAGTTTTCGGTAATTATGTTTGTATTACAAACTGCG
This sequence comes from Bombyx mandarina, assembly GCF_030267445.1. Classification (NCBI taxonomy): domain Eukaryota; kingdom Metazoa; phylum Arthropoda; class Insecta; order Lepidoptera; family Bombycidae; genus Bombyx; species Bombyx mandarina. The sequence goes on along the minus strand of NC_143224.1, from coordinate 6,782,094 downwards.
GCTAGCAGGCCGGCCTTAACCTAATTATCTTGTAATTAAATAACGTACATTTAATTAAAGCCTAATTTTGATTGAAACATGTATGGAGAATTGATAATGTTGTAATTTCTTAGAAAATAAATACACCAGTATATTTATTTTATTTTCAATTGTTTGATTTCAATATTGTTTTTGGTTAATATGTATATAAGTATAATATGATAACGAACGATACGATTACGTAATTTCAATTGTATTAAAGTAAAATGATTCATGAGATGAAAAAGTAAGATGATAAAATGAACAGAATTTACGAGATGTGTTTCATGTGATTAAATGGTTAGTTCATGACAAACCAACCGCAACCTTAAGTACCATAGTATTGTCTTACAAGGACCCTCTCCCGCATGAAAATTTCACAGACATATCGAGTCGTTCTGGTTCTACTGGTTCTACTACAGTAAAATCTGTACGAAATTAAAATCAACTCATCAAGCAAAACCTTCATATTGTATCACAACAAACATATTCTAGGTTATATTAAAAATACCACTCACGTCTCGACGACTGTCTAACGATATACAATTTTTTTTACTGCCCGTCTAAACAGGCGAGCATACGGCCCACCTGATAGTGAGTGGTTGCCGTCGCTCATGGACATCGGTAATTCCAGGGACAAAGCCAAGCTGCTGCCTATTGTTGAGTAATGTTATAGTAGTGTCACGCCGGTAAGAGTAACGCCATCTATCGCCGAATAGTGGAACGAATATCGAAGGATTTAGTATCATCTAGAACGCTCAAGAAGTACAACGCCATCTATTGTCATAGCGGAAACACAATACTCGAGATGTGTGGAATATTCTCAATAATTCTACGGATGTGGTATCGGCTATAAAGGCGTTGCAAGGATGGCACGCAGTCTGTAATCGGAACTACTCGAAGCGAAACAGCGAACGGATCACCTGAAGCGAAGCGGAAGAAGTAAATTGAGAATTTTTAAGTGTTTGTTGAGTGTTTTAAGTGTTCTAAGTGTTGAATACAGTTTTTAGTTGTATTTTGGTGGAACATTTATTTATCCCGAACCCCAGCGCGTAACAGTAGTATTAAATTTTTGAATCATTCAGAAAGTGAAGACAACAAAAATGTCATACATCAACGTTATGGTAAACTAGAGTCAATCTGCATTTACGTCTGCGCTGAGTCATCGCAAACTCTCAGCTAATTACAAGAACATCTGTACCACACGAGCGCACTGTACATTATACGGGCATTAAGTGCGCCCTATTGTCTGAAGTACCGTCTGTCTCGCGCATCAAGCGTTGTGTTTTTTTATCACTTATTCCTTTCCCCTCATTACTGCAAGCAGGAGCTTGTCTTCTGATGTCTGTCGAACATTTTTTCTTCGAATTTAGATTGCATTTGATATACCACGCTAAAATTATCTCAACAGTGATGGACCTTTTGTTGTTGTACTAGTGGCAAAGCTACGTTGCTGCTTTACACTCAAGACTTTTTTAATACTGCGTTTTAAGGATATTTCATAGTACTTCGACATCGCTGTGGAGATAGAGGCAATCTAAAGCCGCATGGTACATGTCAGAATTTAAAACTGGATAAGTACGTATGAGCGCAATCGTTCCAGACATGAGACCCTACTACCGCTCTAGAATACAAATAAAACATAATCAGCCTCTCCACTAAATACTGAATTGATTATCGTCGTATTTACCGGTGGTAGGTCGTCTTGTGAGCGTACGCGTACCACCACTCTGCCTATTTCTGCCGTGAGTAATTTTAAGCCGCTGTACTATAAAAACTGAGGCTTAGAATTCCTTGTAAGATGGGTGCCGCCACCCAAGCCTATAGACCATCAGCAACGTATTTACGTACGCTCTGAACTCCAGATCACTTAACAAGAGGTAGGCCATGAACTCGTCCACCCACCTAAGCAAATATTTTTAACAGTAGAGGTAAAAGGGGCACAACGAAACCGCTATCTACTAAAGATGCTCTTTAAGCTTTGCTTAATGAAAATGTTATAACAATCAAGCATCACCGTGAATTTGGTTTCGTTCCCGAATCAGATTGCGTAAATGGGCACTTTTGATGATCGCATTGATTTTACATACTAGCTGATTAACATCAATATTGCATCGGGTGATACAAATAGTCTGAAACATTTTCTGGTACTCGTTCTAATCTTTATCGTTATAAGGCATATAAATGTTTTATAGATCATCTTAATATCTAATCATTTAACATAAAATAGTTACTCGGATAGTTGTATTTTTTGTCCTTAGTCGAGCATTATTTTACTGTTATTCTTAATCAAAGAGTCTTCGAGCAAAAACTGCTCTTCAAAGCATAATTTGAATAGAATAACATAAAGCACATTTTCTCTAAAGCATGTTTTATTCAAAAAGGAAACAAAGACATTCCTTTTCATAGTGAAATCGTAGGGCATGAATAATGTTCACAATTTATTATTTCATCAAAGTTGAACTTATATCACATTTACTCGTAGAATTTACTTAGCACTAACGCAAACATTCGACTTGGTCTGTGCTTGAAAAAAACTATTTAAAACCAGAAAACTTATAAAATAACAGAGAATAATACAGAATAAAATAACGTAATTTACTATTACTTTATCTTCAGAATTAAAATTTATTCTACTTATCGTTAACGTCTAACGAATATGGATTCACATATTTGTTCACAACACCATGCTTCTTGATACACTGTCGGACTTAATGGCTAAGTCGTTATCTACCAGTCATTCCAAAAATGATGGAGAGAAAACAGTAGTAGCAAATATGTTTAACATACTTAAACACATACAAATAACACATTCTTACCTTTAAATATATTTCGAAACACTTACGTGTTCAGGCTCATCGCGCTGAGTTTCCCACCGGATAATTTCAGTGGTTCGCAAATCCCATCTAGTAGTAAATTCATTCGCGAAGCAGCTATCTCTGAGCTGACAAGCCTCCTTCCGAAGCGTTCGAATGGCCGTTGGAAAATCTCATCTCTTTTCGATAACCCGTGGCCATATTCGTCCGGAATAACAACTATTCTTTCATCTCAAAAAAAATGAAATACACATAAATACATACATATAAACCATATTAGTATATATATACAAATATGTTTTTGCTGGCATGCGTATAAAGGTCGGCTCCGACCCAATACTAGAAGTCGAGATTACATAATACCTGTTCAATATTGTAGACAGAACCACTAGCTTTGTGTGAATAAATAAAGCTTATTGGCTAGAATTGGTTACGGAGTCCGGGACCTTGTTTTTATTAGTACTTTTTGGAGTAAAGCTCCCTCGACGCTTTCAGATGAGAAAGGATTTTTATTGAACTACGATTGCTTATACTGTGAAAGTGTAACAATTAATGCAATTAAAATTTTCGTGAAACAAGATTTTTTCTATTTATTATTTTTAGGTTCTCAAATTGAGAGAAAAAAAAAATCATATTAATTTCTTTAAATAAAGTAAAATTATAAACAATAAAAATAAAACGTCAATGCTTATTATTAAAACCCTTTATGAAACGGAATTATTTAAGAAGTCATAGTCACACATGCTCAGATTTCGTCTACCAAAAAGGCTTTTTTTTTTCTTCAAAATGCTTGATCCAGTTTTGGTTTCATTATGAAATGAATAAATTAAAATCTTTACCATTAGTTCCTGAAGTATCTGAAAGTCCGTAAAACCCTCCTCACACACGAACAAGTAGTTCTCCAGTTGTCATTAGCAGAGTACTTGTTTCCCGTACCGAGGGGTAGGGTGCGCGTTGAACCAATGACGTCACTTCACTCCCTTACATACAGTATACAACATGGCCGCCACATGAGAATGGTAATCACAGCCTTTTGTTTCTTTTACATAATGCCTACTAGTTTTTAATTTAGAAAAATGCATCGCTACTGGCAGCGACAAATGTTCTTGGTATTCTGGTTTTGTTCAAATCGACAAGGATGATAGATATGCCTTTAAACAGGTACATTGACAACAGCCAGCAGACAGACAGCAAAATAATGTGGCCATTTTTTTTAAATGACCAAACTTTTGTTTACGTAAATATTTATGCTCTTGGTTTTTCTTATGTCAAACCAGCACTGAGCACTAGAACATACAACGTAAACATCACTGCATGACTTGGATAATTAGGTAGAACCTCTAAGACTTTTTTAATTTCTTTCGATGGGCCGGTGCTCATTCTTGGTATCAAGCGGCGACTGGTCCATGGTTATAGAAACGTGAATACTGCTACTCACCTTTTAACAAGAGATCGATGACTCAATTGTGTTATAAAAAGGCTGTTCCACAATTCAAGCCAGAAAGCGCGACTGCTTCGCACGGGAAACAAATATTAGTGGTACCTATCGACAATAACTACCCAAAAAATATCATTCAACGAAAACAAACAACGTAAAATAAATTGGTAATTTATCAGGTCGAGAATAAAACTGAGAAGGTTTAGTAAAAACTTATTTCATCTATCATAATTTCACTTAAACCAGAAGATTGATGAGTTCTTTTTTCAATCCCCTGCTCTTTCCTGCCGGGGGCAATTTTAATCAGGTCTTAAATTTCAATTTCATTGGATCAATTCTATACCTCAGCAGATTTAGACCACGTCAGGACGTGCGCCGAACCTAATTCTTTAGACTTCGAAGAAGTAAAATATGTTCATTCTTTTATAAATGTGGAAATGCATTCAGTTAGTTTTATTATTCACCATATTCGTTTTACTTAATTAAGTGTGTTTACGTTACCGCTACCACTAAAATTTAGGTTCAACTCACTAGATATTTCCAGTATAGTGGTTTTCACATTGCTCGTAATATATGAACATATATAAAAATTATTGTTGGTAACATTAAATGAATGTTGAAAATGAAGCTTAGCAACATTTTGTGTGTGTGTGTAACATAATGTTATAGTAACATCCATTTTCAAATTGCTGATCTACAGTTTTGTAAGTTCAACCAACACCCATGGATTGAAAACTGTTTTGATTAGCACAGACGAGCAGGCAGGCTCATGGGCTATCTGGTGGTGTTAAGTGGTTACCGAAATCCAATAGATGCCAAAAAATTCAAAGTTTATTGATTATTCCTATCATGAAACTATTATTTCATGTGTTATTTTTTGTAACGTTTTACATAATATAATACATAATATGTAATAAAATAATGTCCCGATTCGTTGATGTTAATTTACACGTATAATATTTGATTAACCAGAAAATGCTACTTAAATCAAGAAAATATTTAGTACTGAGCTGAATTTAAACATGAATTAAAGTTCTTAAAGTAAAAAACAAAAATACTATGTAATAACTACGAATTATCGTTTGAATCAACCTGCCATACTGCGATAACCAAGTGAGCCAGGCTATGTTGTTATTTATCTTATACCTTTAAAAGAGCGATTCTTGTATATTAATATATATGTATATAATCTGAATCTCGGAAACGGCTCCAACGATTTTCATAAAATTTAGTATACAGGGGATTTCGGGGGCGATAAATCGATCTAGGTACGATTTATTTTCAGAAAATGTTGTTTTATTCGTGCTTTCAATAATCAACTCTTCCCGACATCTATTGGCGAATAATAATACTATTTTTCTTAATTGAGGGCAACTAACCGCTTTAAAGACACAACAAAATAGCGTTAGCAAAAAAAAAACGAGCAAAGCTCGGTCATCATCTAGTTTATAATAAACAAAGTATTGTAAAATACAAATCCGCAACAGACACTAACTTTCATCGGCTTTATTGCTTTTGTGCCGTGACATGGAAGGATTACTCGTATTGTGTTCGCTTTAAGTGCGATTCCCGCTTGGCGATAATTTATTCGATTTTCGTTCGCGAAGCAAACGAATAATGACATTAAAATGCATTGCATCGATAGTAGGATTATAAAGAACTCGTGAGTTAAGCTGTGAAAATATACAAGTTCAGGACATATGTAAATTTAGTTGAGAGTTTTTGTTTATGTTTTTTTTTATTGTTTTGATGGGTGGACGAACTCACAGCCCACCTGGTGTTAAGTGGCTACTGGAGCCCATAGACATCTACAACGTATATGCCCAACCCACTTTGGTCTCAGTATATAGTTACCACGGCTGCTCCATCCTTCAAGCCGAAACGCATTTACTGCTTCATGGCAGAAATAGGCAGATTGGCGGTATCCACCCACGCGCACTCACAAGAGGTCCTACCACCGGCAATTACGCAAATTATAATTTTGCGGGTTTGACTTTTATTACACGATGTTTTTCCTTCACCGTGGAAGTAAATCGTGAATATTCGTTAAGTAAGTATTTCATTAGAAAAATTGGCACCCGTCTGCGGGATTCGAACACCGGTGCATCGCTAGATACGAATGCACCGGACGTCTTATCCTTTAAGCCACGACGACTTCAAAACTACTAAAAATGGTGTTTGATCTCTAAATAGTAAGTACATATTTTTACGAAAGTTTGAAAATATACCTAGTCAGATCATAAGTATTGTCACACAGTAAAAACTTTTCTTTTAGAATGCTGGCCACAAAAAAGTTTATTGAATTCGAATTTCGAATTGTTCATGAAAATAAAAATGTATACTTTTAGAATTTTTACTCATTTTTAAATATGGAGTGGGCGCTTAAAGAAGACCGTGTTGCAGTTATTGCGTTGCATCGTTGCGGTTACGCGCCAATTCAAATTTTTAACATACCGAAAAATTTGAATATAACCAAAAGATTCGTTTATCGAACCATCAAACGATACAATGAAGACTCTAGTGTAGATGACAGGTCAAGAAGTGGTCGCCCTCGGTCTGTTAGGACTCCAGCAGTGATAAAAGCTGTGAGGGCGCGAATTCAAAGAAATCCCAAACGTAAGCAGAAACTGTTGGCCATTCAGATGGGGTTAAGCAGAACCACGGTGAAAAGGGTGTCAAATGAAGACTTAGGGCTTCGGGCATATCGAAGAAAAACAGGACATCGTTTGAATGCTCGTCTAATGGACCTGAGACTGAAGAGATGCCGCGCTTTGTTGAAGCGGTACGCGGGAAAAAAATATCGGGAAATTATTTTTTCGGATGAAAAAATTTTTACCGTAGAAGAGAGCTACAACAAACAAAATGATAAGGTGTACGCACACAGCAGTGAAGAAGCGAGCAACCGTATTCCGCGTGTCCAACGAGGTCATTTTCCATCCTCGCTCATGGTATGGTTGGGAGTTTCTTATTGGGGCTTAACAGAGGTACATTTTTGTGAGAAAGGTGTAAAAACGAATGCAGTTGTGTATCAAAATACAGTCCTGACGAACCTTGTGGAACCTGTTTCTCATACCATGTTCAATAACAGGCACTGGGTATTCCAATAAGATTCGGCGCCAGCTCATAGAGCGAAGAGCACACAAGACTGGTTGGCGGCGCGTGAAATCGACTTCATCCGGCACGAAGACTGGCCCTCCTCCAGTCCAGATTTGAATCCGTTAGATTACAAGATATGGCAACACTTGGAGGAAAAGGCGTGCTCAAAGCCTCATCCCAATTTGGAGTCACTCAAGACATCCTTGATTAAGGCAGCCGCCGATATTGACATGGACCTCGTTCGTGCTGCGATAGACGACTGGCCGCGCAGATTGAAGGCCTGTATTCAAAATCACGGAGGTCATTTTGAATAAACTTTAGTGTCATAAGAATCTGTGTTTTGTTAAGTTCATTTTGGTATATGAATGGTTACATAATGAATAAACTTGTTTCAATTATTTTACATTAAACATGTGACAGAATTTATGACCTGACTAGGTATAATCAACAATTTTGAGACACGGGGGGAATGCACATTTGAAACACTTCAAATATAAAAAGATTGAAAAGGTTTCTCGTTTTGACCATTGATTTAGTAAATTCAATTTAAAAGCAAAGATTTCAGACGGGATGAATTTTTCCATGCGCGCATTTCGGCGTGTTCCGAAATATGAAAGTATTTCTGTGTGGAAAAATATTCAAACATGAATGTTTTTACTGCCGAAAGTACTATAATATTTACATACGTTTGTAAATTCAGTTTTTAATTCAAATTACAGACATTTTCAATCATCTATATATTTATAAAAAGATATTATAGATTATAAAAACAATAATAATTCAGCATCAAATAAGTTTTGGCAACCAAAGCACACAGACGCTAAGTATATTACTGGTGGTAGGACCTCTGTGATTACTGGTGGTAGGACATCTGTGAGTCCGCGCGAGTAAGTACCACCACCCTGCCTATTTCTGCCGTGAAGCAGTAATGCGTTTCGGTTTGAAGGGTGGGGCAGCCGTTGTAACTATACTGAGACCTTAGAACTTATATCTCAAGGTGGGTGGCGCATTTACATTTTAGATGTCTATAGGCTCTAGTAATCACTTAACACCAGGTGGGCTGTGAGCTGGTACACGCATCCAAGCATTAAAAAAAAAAACATAAATGCCGCAGCTCGTGGTAAGATGTAACATGTATACACCATGTCAGTAGGCTTAATTTATTTTAAAACATTACTCTTAATCTTAGACACACGCTGTCAACCCGATGGAAGTTAAGGATCAGTTACGCCGGTAAGAGCAACGCCATCTGTCGTCGAATGGCAGAAGCGAACATCATAGGGACTGGTAAAATCGAGAACGCTCGAGAATTACAACGCCATCTATTGTCAGATAGCGGAAAAACATATCGAAGCTACGCGACCTAACAATAATGCTCTTGATAATTGTGGAGATGTCGTATCGACTATAAAAACATTGCAGAGATGTCACGAAAGCAGCTAGAAATCGGATCTACTCGAAGCGAAACAGTGAACGGATCACCTGAAGCGAAGCGAAAGAAGTGAATTACGAATTGTAAAGTGTTCTGTGAATGTTCTAAGTGTTGAATAGAATTTTAGTCTGTACTTCGGTAGAATTTTTATTTATCCCGAACCCCAGCGCGTAGCAGATCTAATTCTATACCACCTACGTCCTTGCAAGGCCGACGTTCCGACGGTATATCTAACCGAGCTATTAAGCTTCTACCCCCGCAACTCATCGTGATGTTGGTATCTATTTGCAATACCGCTATGACGGACTGTATCTTTCACGCGGTGTGGAAAGAAGTGGAGGCTATCGGCATACATAAACCCAGTAAACCAAAAAATCATACGATGAGTTACCGCCCAATTAGCCTCCTCTTGTCTCTAGGCAAGCTATATGAGCGTCTGCTCTGCAAACGCCTCAGAAACTTCGTCTCATCTAAGGACACTTTCATTGATGAACTCAATGATTTCAATTCAGATTCCGCGCAAATCACTCATGCGTACAACAGGTGCACCGCCTCACGGAGTACATTCTTGTAGGTCTTAACCGACCAAAGCTATACCCGGGAGCCCTCTTCTTCGCCGTCGCAAAAGCGTTCGAATTTTTTGTCGAGTCGCTCATTTCGATATCGAGTCGACGGTACCCGGTCCTCACCGCGATCACTTACGGCTGGAGTCTCGCAAGGCTCCGTCCTCTCGCCGCTTCTATTTAGTTTATTTATCAACGACACAACCGCTTACTACTCGAGTAGAAAAAAGTCCCTAATCGAAACTCCAGAGCGCAACCGTTCGGACAGCGGTTCTGAAAGTGGCGCATAGACATCAACCCAGGGAAACTCAATGCGTATTTCCTCCCGCATTAGGACGAGAAATATCGCACCCCCGATCACCCTCTTCGACCAACCTATACCCTGGGTCAGGAAGGTCAAGTACCTGGAAGTCACCCTGGATGCATCCATGATATCCCGCCTGCATATAAAATCAGTCCGCGACCGTTCCGCGTTTATTCTGGGTAGACTCTACCCCATGATCTGAAGGCATTGTAAAATATCACTTCGGAACCAGTTCACACTTTACAAAACTAGCATAAGGCCCGTCATGACTTACGCGAGTGTGGTGTTCGCTCTCGCGACCCGCACACACATAGACACCCTCCAATCCTGCTTTTGCAGATTAGCCGTCGAAGCTTCGTGATTCGTGAGGAACGTTGACCTATACGACGACGTAGGCGTTCAGTCGATCTGGAAACACATGAAGTCAGCGTCGGACCAGTACTGGTGGTAGGACCTCTTGTGAGTCCGCACGGGTATGTACCACCGCCCCGCCTATTTCTGCCGTGAAGCAGTAATGCGTTTCGGTTTGAAGGGTGGGGCAGCCGTTGTGACTATACTGAGACCTTAGAACTATATCTCAAGGTGTGTGGCGCATTTACGTTGTAGATGTCTATGGGCTCCAGTAACCACTTAACATCAGGTGGGCTGTGATCTCGTCCACACAGCTAAGCAATAATAAAAAAAAAAAAAAAAACTTCGATATGGCTATGCGTCATTTTAATCGCCTTATCGTTGCCGCCGCTGACTACTCCCCAAATTCTGATCACGCAGGAGCCAGTCACCGTCGTAGCCCTAGACACGTCCTTACGAAACCATCAGATCCAATAACCCTTGCATTAGACGCCTTCAGCTCTAACGTTAGGAGTAGGGACCCGGTAACCGTACTCGTCGAAATCCGCAAAGAGTTCGACGTGCAACCTAACCTAAACATCAGCCCGCTGAATTTCGCGCTGGATCTTCTCAATGGATTGCGATTCCGATCCGCTAGTAGATTCATTCGCGAAGCAGCTACTCTTGAGTTGCTAGGTCTCCTTTGAAGGCGCTCGGGTAGCTTTTAGCTAATCCCACCTCTCCTGGCTCAGTCCTTGCTCGCCACCTGTCCTGGTAAAACTGGAAAGGCCTCCGAGCCACCAGTAATCTCTCAAACATAAAAAAGACGCATGCTAGATGTTTTTTTTTTACTAAATTTCCTTTAATTATATCTGACTATTGAATTATACTGCCACGCATCCCACAAATTTAATGATAATATTTAAAAACAGAACAATAGTCTAGTCTAATAGCAAAAACGGAAACTGAAAAATACTAGTGTAACTAAATAGTATTTGTTGAAATTTAAGAGATACCCCAAAACACAAATTTTCTTAAGAGGCCACAAGTTAAAAATATAGCTCCCTTTTACTCTGTTTAGGGCAGCAGTAAATTTCCCTTTTATCGCGATTTCAAATGCTATCCAAGAGGTTGTTACGTGACAAAGGGCTCACTTCATTAAGAATAAGTCGTGACCGGATTGATAAAACTCTCGTACTATCTTTGGCATTTCAATAGAATTGTTTCGTGACTAATAATTCGGATATTACTTCCTCATCTCATTGAATTGTTTAGATAGTTTCTTGGTAAGTATTGTCATATTTATCGAAGGCTCAGTCTTCCGTGTAATTATTGTTCCATAGTGTGTCCAAATTTGTGACATATTTCATTTCTGAAATCGAAACCTAAAACGAATGATATAATATTTCGGTGATTGCTTTTTGGAAAACTGATGTGGTAACGATATTAATGGAAAAAAAAGTATTACAATAATACTACCCCATACCATATATTTAAGCACAAACCGAGTATTTACACGTGACTTCGTTAAGTTTAGAATTTGTGAATCCGCTTCGAAGCGCAAAGCAGCGCCCAGATCCTTTTGCTTACCTCTGAAGCCTCGGATGCCATCCGCAAAATTTATAATATGTAACGCATCGTCATGTGTGAAGCCGCATGAGTAGTTTTTTTATTACCTTAATCTTAAAGTTAAAAACCCTAATAATTCTAAAGGTTTATGCAAAACGGCCGATGCTATGGTTGGTCTATTCCAGGTTGCCGGTCAGGATACTCGGTGTTTTTTTGTTTTTTTTATTGCTTAGATGGGTGGACGAGCTCACAGCCCGCCTGTTGTTAAGTGGTTACTGGAGCCCATAGACATCTACAACGTAGACGCGCCACCCACCTTGAGATACAAGTTCTAAAGTCTCAGTATAGTTACAACGGCTGCCCCACCCTTCAAACCGAAACGCATTACTGCTTCACGGCAGAAATAGGAAGGGTGGTGGTACCTACCCGTGCGGAGTCACAAGAGGTCCTACCGCCAGTAATTCTACAACAAGACGCATATCCGTTTCTGATTGCTTACGCATGCCTTGGTGTCACTTCACTATGCCGTAAACGCGGGTGTAGTTACAGGTCCTACCTACCTTTCTCTAGGCACGATAGTCTTAGCTGGACGGATCATCGATGACGTAGCACCCGAGATCTGGGAGTGGAGTCACTCAAGAAGTTCATCGATAATAGTAGTAATCTGGTGGGACACAAACATAACTAAGATTTATTTGTAACTTTTAGTACTGGTATACCTATTTGAATGTCAGCACGTCTTTAATAGAGAATATGTACATATACGACAATTGTTTTTTGGAACGAAATTCCTTATGGGACGATGCGGAGGGGTACCATAACCGGAGAAAACGTCCGTAACGTAAGATTTTTATTAGTAATGCACACAGTGTACGACTTAACTTTGTAATAACGTACAAATTAGTAATGCACACAGTGTACGGCCTAACTTTGTAATAATGTACAAAAAAATAACATATTTGTTTATCATTCATTGACCACGATCTCAGATCTTTCGTTTGCGCAATACACTAACTCTTATGCAAACAACCGTGAATGAATTGTACCACAAAAGTTCGCACGTTACCGAATGACCGTGGGTTGTTGCGAAACCTCCAGTTTTATTTTCTTTATACCTCGAATAGAACTTAAAATTAATATTTTTATAATAAGGAACTTCGTTCCTATCCGGTGTTCCACGACACCACACAGCTTTTTTATTTTAAGACTATTAAGAACACACGATTTTAGCGAGGAAAGATTTGATTTAATTGAATTATTAGCGTTACCGTTATAATGTTTTAGTCGTCGTCGTGGCCTAACAGATAAGACGTCCGGTGCATTCGTGTTGAAGCGATGCACCGGTGTTCGAATCCCGCAGGCGGGTACCAATTTTTCTAATGAAATACGTACTCAACAAATGTTCACGATTGACTTCCACGGTGAAGGAATAACATCGTGTAAAAAATGAAACCCGCAAAATTATAATTTGCGTAATTACTGGTGGTAGGACCTCTTGTGAGTCCGCACGGGTAGGTACCACCGCCCCGCCTATTTCTGCCGTGAAGCAGTAATGCGTTTCGGTTTGAAGGGTGGGGCAGCCGTTGTGACTATACTGAGACCTTAGAACTATATCTCAAGGTGTGTGGCGCATTTACGTTGTAGATGTCTATGGGCTCCAGTAACCACTTAACAACAGGTGGGCTGTGAGCTCGTCCACACAGCTAAGCAATAAAAAAAAAAAAAAATGTACGTTATAATGTATTATAATACAAAACATCAATTTTACGATGGTGAGAATGACCCGATTCGTATAAATTGAAGAGAATGTAAAGCTAAGAGAAAGGCCGATATTCCGATATCAATGAATCTCGCTGTTCCCGATCTACAGAACTGAGGGCCGGAGTTAGGTCGTGACCTGTTCGCCAGGTGCATGTTGAGGTGATGTCACACTAGCGTAACGGTTATTTACAGTTCCCTAAGCTTCATAGCTTCTGACGAAAACGTATTTGTCAATACCTGTAACTGAATTAATAGTTGTTTTAATAGCTTACTTTTGAAGTCGTCGTGGCCTAACGGATAAGACGTCCGGTGCATGCGGTGTTGAGCGATGCACCGGTGTTCGAATCTCAGGAGGGAGTACCAATTTTTCTAATGAAATACGTACTACACAAATGTTCACGATTGACTTCCACGGTGAAGGAATAACATCGTGTAATAAAAATGAAACCCGTAAAAATTATAATTTGCGTAATTACTGGTGGCAGGACCTCTTGTGAGTCCGCGTGGGTGGATACCGCCAACCTGCCTATTTCTGCCGTGAAGCAGTAATGCGTTTCGGTTTGAAGGGTGGGGCAGCCGTTGTAACAAAACTTGAGACCTTAGAACTTATATCTCAAGGTGGGTGGCGCATTTACGTTGTGTATGTCTATGGGCTCCAGCAACCACTTAACACCAGGTAGGCTGTGAGCTCCTCAACCCACCTAAGCAATAAAAAAAATACTTCTATTCTCATTAACTACAGGGTCAAGGTTGTAGGTACATCCAGTGAAACAGGATCAGATGGGGTCAGGGCATGCGGTATTTCATCTCTCGTTGGCTGTTTCAGTCTTCGTCGCTGGTCCTTAAAATGGTATAAGAAAGGGAGCGAAATCTTTGAGTACGGAGAGAGAAGTATGCTCTCTCTCACGGTCCAAGTATTGGTTCTGCACATCGTCCAGTTGTAAAATTCGAAAATTCCCTGCCACATCTCGTTCCCGCATAGTATCGCAGCCACAACATTTATCACCACGACACCATTTATACGACGGATAAACAGCGTGGCTCCTTCCATGTAGGCTAGACCATAACATATACTCCGCCGTGTCGAACTCCAGAATGAAAAACAAGTGCTAGATATTCCAGATAAGATAGTAAGAAAATCACGTTAAAAAATATTTTAGTAATGTTTTTGCATTTTAAACAATGTAACACAATATAGAACCAGCAGACGCTCGGAGTCAACGACCTCAAAGAGAAGCCGCTGTTGACTACACTACGTATTACATTGCCGTTTTATGATAGCTGAACTTACAAAAAAATTAAACTTTTTATTTAGCTTAGTATTAGCGGTTTGAACATTAAAATCAAAAGTACTGTATTATCGACTGTATGAGTTAAGAAAACCGCGTGGATTTGATATTGTACATCATACAGCGACTTTACTGATTTTCGCCAGTGCTCAGTAACGTAGACTTGTTCCGGTTCTGCTCATGCATAATTATAATGATTTGATTTAATCTCTATATATAAAAATGAATTGCTGTTCGTTAGTCTCGCTAAAACTCGAGAACGGCTGGACCTATTTGGCTAATTTTGGTCTTGAATTATTTGTGGAAGTCCAGAGAAGATTTAAAAGGTAGATAAATATGAAAATGCTCGGAATTAAATAAAAATAACAAGTTTGTTTTTCCTTTGATGTGTCCCCCGTCGGAAGGATAGCTTTTGTTTGTTTTAAGTTTATTTTATACAAAAGTTTAGATCTTTTATTTATCGATTGAGGCACTACGAAGTCTGCCGGGTCAGCTAGTTATAAAATAAATTTGGCCGACAACCGCAACAAGAGAAAGTGCTAGCTTGGTCCCGTTCAATCTGGAACATCTATTTACTTATAAATTCTCTCCCTCCAGTGTAAGCGCGTCTTTATACAGGACCGCACGAACACAAGGACGGTCGACGCACGTTCTAAACTACCACTTATTATTTTATTTTACGGTCGACGAGTGCTACTGAAGTCCAGATTACGGTATTCAAATTTACTGTGCTCCTTATTTCTCGCAGTTCCAACGACGTGAAAATATATCGTCTTTTCGCATTAAAAGTATACTATTTCCAAAAATATTCGAAATTGAGTTAATATGCGGAATCGTTTGATATCACCAGTATTTTTCTCATAAATACTGTCAAAAGACCGTAGTTTAGTTTTTTTGCTTTTTTTTTAGTTTACCTATGTTTTGACTACTATTAACAAAATTAATACATAATTTTATTTTACTTTAAAAGACAGATAATGTAAGTGGTAAAAAATAAAAAATTAAAGTTGCAAAGATGATTAATATTAAAAATATCACATGTTAAACCTATAAAACACTCTTCGGTAAAATTAATAAGTTTTGAGATTATACAGTTTTAATACGAGAGGACGATATGATTATTTTTGAAAAGAGATTCTCCGTTTTATAAATGCATTGTAATTTATGTTTTGTTAATGGGAGTAAACAGTTTCGAATTAACATAATTCCGATATAAAGTCTTGAATACCATTAAAACTTCACTTGAAGTAAATCTTTTAGCAAAGACAGCAAAGGAACGACTTTGTTCATGAAAAAAAATAATTGATTCGTTAACCAAACAAATCAAAAGAATTTCGGTTCATCTACATTTTTCATTGTTAATAAAAGTCTACTTTATACAACTTCCTCTCCATGCGCGGCAAGGCTTTTTTTCCTTTAATTACAAAAGTCGTCTAACAAAGTTTTGCCTTTTATTATCTCTTTCTGTTCCCTTCGCTTTTCGTTTGACGTCAAAAAAAGAACTTTCAAGGCTACAGCTAACAATTGGATCAGGTTATATTGAATTTCAAAACGGTTTCTGGCTCAGTGAAGAAATTTTAATTGTTATAAATGTGCAGTAGAACAGTCATATTTTTAGGTTTTGAGAGCTCACAAACTAACGTCACAGTCGTATGATGTCGATATCTCAATTGTATCGTTGTAACCATTGCCCTACTCTTCAAAAAAAAACAACATGAATAATTACTGAAAACTAATCGTGCTGACGCACATTTACCAAACTGTAGTAATCACGCAATCTTTAAAAATTAGTATTGTAAATTATTTGACAACACTTGGAAAGCAAAAATACGACCTTAAATGAAGCATTAATAGTGTGTGTTACATTTTTTAAAGTCCCGTTTCAAAAATGATTTTAAAATTAGCCTTTAAACTGCAACACCCAAGCTTTACGTTAATAGCGGTCACTCAAACGTTACTAGCACATGTTACGGTCTCAGAAAAGCTAACACCGCACCTGCCGCTCATAAAGGAACATAAAATAATTGAAAATTGCTAATACGGACATCGTAAATAACACAGCAAACGGTGTCATGACATTTTAATGTATTACGCTGTACTTTGTGCTCCTACTACGTGTTAATGGTTTGCGATGAGCCTTGAACATAAATTAGGATGCTTTTAGACCATTTCTGTTTTCGGTTATTCATCTAGTGCGCCATGGAGTTTTGTAGCTTACGTTTACTAGATTTTCCGCAGAATTGTATTAACTATATTTGTACTAGTAAGGTTCGAAAATTAAATTTTGCTTAAAAATATATTAGTATACATATAATTGACGTGCTCTGTTTATAGTGTCGTCTTAATAATAAAAAATTTGAGAAGTGTCAAGGGACACCCGGATGGAACGAAGTTCCTTTCGATTAATTAGTGAAGGAATAGTAATAAATTTTTTTTTTTAAGTTATAATAATATTTTTTTTATTATTAACAAATATAATGTTATATAAACTTAATCAGTAATATTTTATAATAAAATTTTTTTTTACATATACATAAATATAATTGTATAAGAGAGAGAGAGACAGAGAGAGAGACAGACAGACAGACAGACAGAGAAACATGCGACGCCGCACAGCTTACAATAGCTTACTATAGCAAAAAGTGTCGTGACAACTTTTCGTAAGAATTTTTTCCGTCTAGCCCCCTTTCACAACGCGCGATAACAAAATACAATTTGTTTGTTCCGATGTATAGAAAGAGCTCTCGAGATTATATAGGTACAATATAGACGAGTACGGGGTTAAGACAAAGGCTGGCGACTCCATTAAACATATTTTTTAAATTCTGGTCATTTTGCATACGGTCATCTGTCCCCAACATAGGATTAAATAGTTATTAAACATCCAGAAAACAGAGCAAACAAGCTTCTTCGTTAGACTAATCTTTACTAAAAGGGGCTATCGAATTTCAACCCTACAGTAGAGCGCTAACTAGTGCAACACAGAATAAGACACTAAGAAATAATATGTTATGACGCCGAGATTTCAAAAACTAACCACGCAGTCTTCTATGGTTGTTGGAATTATTACACTCGTTATTTCAAGCGGGGTTCAATATTGAAATCATTTGAAAGGTAAGGCCAAAGTGGGTTTCAAGACGTTGGGAGTCTTCAAGGGAGCAATATATCGCAAGTGGACAAAGACTAACTCTTAATAAAGCAGATTGCACCTGACCTAGAGGTTTGCTCTTGTTTCTGGACTCAGACACTGGTGTTGTTTCTAGAGCACCAAGATGAGTCCTCCTCAACAGTATTGCTGTTGTTTTTTGAAAGATAACGACAATTTAGCGTCAGATGTGTCATATTCTCATCGAGTTTATAAAGCAATAAGAACTATGAACTACTCGTAAATACATAATTTGAAAGCTCGAGTTAAATTTACATCGCATGTTCAGTAAACATCGAACCGGCCTGCCTTTAAGCGGTTATAATTTTTCCCTGTTCAAACTATACCGTTATCGTAATGTCCACGGCTACCATTTACGCTGTTACTGCCAGTAATTTCTGTGCAAATGTCTCAATTAACACAGAAAATCGTGATAACGCCGACAGGGAATAAATTGATACCAATTTGGTACCTAACGACAATTCAGTCACTGAACTGAAATCATGCGATCCACAAACTATATTAGAGTCTATTAGATGAATAATAGGTGTCCGAAATTATCGTTCCTTTGTTGGAATCGGGACAAGAGGCGATGGAAAAACGCTAATTTAATCACGTCTCTAACTTCGCTTGGATTTTTTTTCTCTTAAAAGAGTACAATTTGATTTTATATTTGGGGATTTTAGTTGATAAGAGAGATGAAACGCAATCCCAGGTACCTGTAGTTGTTGTTACTATGCCGTCAAATTTACTAGTGAGAGGGCATTTAAATCTGCACAAGCGGTTACTATAATCTTACTTACTATATATTTCAGTCCAAATATACTTATTTGTGCGTTTCGATCTGAAGCCTTATAGCAAACTAATAGAGCATATATCTCGTCGGTCCCGCAGTATGCGAAATTCGACTATAATTCATTATAATTGTAAGTTTGTACACTATTATGATTGTATTTTATACTTCTATAATCACAAATTTCGTCAAGACTACACTATAAAAAATATTAACAAAGACAAACAATATTTAATTTCAATTTGACAACAGACGTCAAGAACAAAAGTTTGCCAATAAATAGTATGCATGCGTGTGTGCGTCAAATACATGGTATGTAGTGTGTGTAATGTTTTCTTTATTGATTTAATGTATCTTTTATGCATTATTTAAAAAAAATATTAGCATTGTGCACTTCTTCTCTATATTCTCTATAAATGTGGAAAATTTCATACTCCTCCGTCCGCGTAATTTTCGTAAAAAGGGATACAAAGTTTTTGCTTCACGTATTAATATATAGATGGTAATGACTATGGTACTATATGTTGGGATCGTCAGCCTATCAATTGCATTAAATGTGATTCGTATATTTACAAAATTAAAAAATAGATAAAAGTAATAACATTTTTTTTTGTTATAACTTATAACACAAAATGGTTTATTCATTTATGGACATTTTAAGCAACATCATCTCCAAGTTTTCTTCATAAACCAAATTTTTACGTAGACACAAAATATTTGAAAATTGAAACCCATCGGAAACCGCAGTTTATTCCGCCGAACTCGCCTCACACAATCTCAAGTGCCCATTCTATGCGCCGTCAAGCCATAATCGGAACAAACAAATGGTACTATTTATCGTTAAATCGACACTAAAAACAGACTAACACATCGTTTCAGAAAAACACGTGATAAATTTTACGCTCCTTCTTCGAGGAGGTCTCTGAATTAAATCACATCTTTGTATCGCATCGGTACAGTACTAAATTTAATTTTATTATATAGACCCTAGATATTTACATAGAGTATAGTTTGAGAGCAGTTATAGCTTGCAGAGCGTGGGGTCGTTTGCCTTTTAGGCATAGGTACTTTTTTCGCAGATACATCTTGAATACCTTTATCCAAATTAAGTCGTGGGGAGATGAGGTCGAAACTAAATAGATTGGTGCTATTGTAGGCCGACACTAGAAAACCAATTACCGCCCATTAAACTTGAGCTACTGGTTGTAAAATTGCTGACCGTACGCGGTATACACGATTTCGTTTACGAAAAAAAATTGCTCCGGCGTATTAAAAATAAATTTTGAAATTTTAGCTAATTTTAATTTTAGCCTAGGCCATACTAATCTTTATCATTGGCCAAGTGGTTGTTGACCCTGACTGATATACGACGAAGTCAATGTCGTCGAGAAATATATTTTGTATTCTGGATCTGAGTCTTGTTAACTTACGCTACTATATTATAGTTAAATAACTTAGCAAAAAATCGTAGAATTGTTGTATTTAGTATTTCAATTTTTATAACATTAATTGTCTAACAAGTAATTTTAAGTCTAACAAGTAAAACCTGTTCGCTTGCCCAAAAACATTGTTTTTTTTTTCAAACATTTATAAGTAGGTACACACTTTAATTCTAAGACTTTAAGCGTCACTAAATAAATCTAAATACGAATAATTTAAAGTGACTTTGCTTTGTTTCAGCCGTCAGGTCGGGGAGGCACATAAACGATCGTCCAACGTTTGTTTTCATTTTGGCGTCAGACCTTTCACACCCTCGTCTGCCGTTGATACATAGTGGACGGGTAAATGAAACATACACTGCCTTTTTTATTACTAGTGAAAACTATTTGGTAAATTAAGTTTGGAGTGTTGTGTTTGTCCGTAAAGATCGCGAAGATCAGTTCGATTCAATTTTTCGCGGAAGATTCTTCTTTGTCGTATCCCTCTTGTTAGAGCGGTCGTGGTCGTCATTCGGTATCATTGCTGTGGGTAGATGTTATGCGCCTTATGACCAATCGCCACTTCTCCCGGTTTGTGGTGAGTCTGGTACACTCATGCTAACAGCCGCCAACTGCCGACTTGACTTAGTCGGTCCATTGCATGGGCAACCTTCCTAATTTTAATATGGAGGACTTTTACAAGTCGTGGACAAGATTAATGCGTTTGCATTATTCAAATTATTTAAGCCGCTTCTTTTTTTTTTCTGAGGGTTGATTTCTTTTTTGTCAACTCACGACCGGTCATCGAACCTATCGCATGACCAGTTACTCGAAAAGACTCGCCGACCGCACCGCGCGCGTTGTACGCGGACCCGCCGCTTGTTACATCTCAATTTTTGAACTTATGCTAATTTTCCCCTACGAACTCCTACGGACGATCATCCTCGTCATTGCGCGCGTGTCATACCCGTTTTAGTGAACACAACTAATTTAGAGGAGAGCTCTCCAGCCGTCAAGCCGACCGCCGCCTTTACTAGTCGTCCGCCCGTCACGTTTCCTAGACACTACAGTCTACAAGAAGCCGAGTTGGCAGGTACGTCTACTACTCATATCAAAATTACCTAGCCTCAGCCTGCCCCTCTTTCTGATCACTCTTTGGTGATACTCGCCCCCCGCGGGAACCTTCTAGATACTAGAATCAGCGCACCGCCGTGGTGAAAATATCTAAGGATTTAGTTTTTTCCCACCATAAACCAAATACTGTTATTGTATTTAATTATTTGTACAGAAAAGAAAAAAATATAATAAATACGAAATTAACTGTCTATTAAGTTTTCGCGCCCTAATCAAAGAACCGATGTTGATGAAATTCGGTATAAAAATAGTTTGTAACTTGGGAAAGAATACAGATTACTGCTACTGTTTTCATTCTATTGTTGAGTACGGGTCTTCGCCCACGTGATTTAAAGTATAGTCTACACGTACCAAGCAGTGCGGAATTGTTGTTTAAATAAAGCCAAATTTCATGACTTTAACTTTTCACGATGTACATTTTTATTTATCATTAATTAGTTCTAATTTAATAGATGTATAAATATCGCTGCGAACATTTCGGATAAGATATTTTCGACTTTAAAATTTTAGCCAAAAGATACAAGATTATGACAATGATTTTTACAAAAAATACATACCTCGTTATGGTTCTCATGCCTCTCAAAGGATTATTATAATATTATATAGGTATTTTTGTATCACGAACGTTGGACTGCCCAAGTGACTCTTTTGGTGATCAATCAGCGTAGGTTGAATGGGATAGTTGGATATCTGAGAATGTTTACCACACTTTTAAACCAATCCTTACTCTTCTATATTCGCAAGGCAACTGCAGTTCAGTAGTTAGGTCTCCTCCGCAGCTCCTCAGCTGTTAGCAAATCCCACTCCTCCTGGCTGAGCCCGTGGTCGTCCACCGGTCCTAGTGAACTGGGTAGGCATATAGACCACCATTAAACCTGACTTCTTAAAAAACAAAAAAACATTAGGTTTATAAAACCAAACAGAACAAAAGTGAGAGATCAATATGACATCTGAGCATCCTATCTACAACAAACAATAATTTAAGAAGAAAAATGACCCTCTCAAAATTGCAGACATAATGAATTGAAGTCTCAATTATTTTATTGTAACGACTGTCCCACTCCTTAAACTCGAACGTATGACTGCTTCACGGCAGGAATAGGCAGGATGATGGTAGGTACACATGCGGGCGTACAATATACAGCTAGTTATCTAAATAAAAAATGTGTGTTCTATTTTGATAACGTAATGTTATTACGTAATCATGGACGTAACTCGTTAATAGTTGAAAGATAATACTTGTACCTACATAGGTACTTAGTTTAAAAATTGTCCCAAATATAGCACCATACCAATACATAGACATATTTATGTATGGCCATAGATGCTTCGTTGCAATTTAAGCTTTCACAAAAATTTAGTCACCATCTTCTAGTTAAACTTGAGTAGACTATACTAGACCAACAAATCGATCAACAAAATCATAAATAAAACTGCGCTATTTTCAAAGAACGTTATTTTGCTAAAACACGAAATAACGGGGGAGGCAGCGAGAGGATTTATTCGGATGCTTCTATAGATTCCATTATTACAGTAAGGTGTCGGGAGCTAAGTAACCGTACCGATGCTTAAAGACGGCAATAAATTAAACAAATCCGATTTACACGTGCGAGAGGAACTGCCACCCCTTTCTGCGTTTCGTTGATCGCAAACATTGTTTACGGAGACAATTGGTTTAGGTAGACTAGCTTAACGTAAGCAATTTATGGCCAAAACAGCTGTTCAATTTCTTTTCAACGGACGTATACAGAGACGTATACTTCGGATACAGAGCCATGCGTCCTAAGTACTGCTTCTGCTACCAAAAAATCACGTGTTCTGGTCTTAAAGGCGGAATAGCCATGTTATTTCAATCCAACTGAGACTTCAACTAAATTTCACAATTTCGCGGCGTCTACAATCTGCACGGTGGCTTAGAATAGCACTGCTTCATTTGTTCTTGTGTCATAATAGGCGTCATCATTCTTTGAGTATAGTACCTACCAGTGGACGGTGATCGCCAATTGGCATTTACTTTTGGTAGTGATTGAAGAGCAGCAAATATGGGTACTGCTATTCGGCTTAATTCTGCCGCGAAGTAGGCATGCGTCCCAATTTGGAGGGTAGGACAATCGTTATACGATACAAGTAATTCGATGTCAAGAATTGCATGGTATGGTAGCGTTCACCTTGTCATGTCTATAGACTCCTGTAATCTCTTTAAACTGAATGCACCATGAAATCACTCACCATCATTAAAAAAAACAATATTCAATCGAGTAGACCGCGAACTCACTTGTCAATCTGTCCACGCTTTTCTTTAAATTAAATAAGCTGTAACTAAATCAAAATTTTAGCTCTACTTTGTACAATTCATTTTATTTCTTTGATCAAAAACAAAATCAACTTTTAGGTCTTGTTTGCTGTCCACTGGTCGGAAATTTCTGAAATTCAAAACATAAACCGTTAATGTTTTCCGCAATTCCATTAAAATGGCTTAAAATCACAAAGAAGCACTCGGACCGAAAAAACAAAAGCATAACAATAGGAAATTCAATTCAATGTCCAACTCAACCGTTTAGGGATCGTGTAATTCCCGCTTTATGGGTGTTCATACCTTAATGGAGGACAAGTAGGTAAAAAGAGAAAAATAAAAGGGGAAAACTTAAGTCTATGCGGAACACGTCCATAAGAGTCGGCTGATACCAACGTCACGTACACCGAAAGGAGAACTTTTATTACTTCCGAGTGCCGTAATTGTTATGGAGAACTGGTCCGTCTTATTACTCAAGTTTGTCCCAAAGAAACGTTGATGGAACGACACACTAGTTTGATGTTGTTTGGGGTTGGTTTTCTGAGTCGCAAAAAAATTCACGTCAAATGAATCACGTAGTTGTAAATAAATGTGTTCTTGAGTGGAGACTGCGAATTGGCCAACGTAATGCATGACGCCCTTAGGTTCGGTGGAGTGATGATCTATGCAGAGTAACTGGCAAGAGCTGGATGAGAGAAGCCGAGGATCGTGCTCGGTGGTGTGCAATTAGAGAGGCTTATGTCAAGCAGTGGACTGCTATAGACTGATGATATGATGATATAAATAATCATCGCCTCGATTTAAGTTCACAGAGTATCACATTATAGTTTTATTTAAAACTAGCAACCCGCCCTCGATTCGCTTCAGAAACATTAAATTTTATTATTGATAGAGGCGAGTCCCGTCATGTTGCGCGCGGTACGACAATAACTGCGGGAGACGCTGTGGGGCGAAGCTAGTCTAAAAAATTAGTCTAAATTACTCCTTATATCATCAGCTACCTATTAATGAAAGTCTCATCAAAATCGGTCCAGCCGTTCCAGAGATAACAATAATAGGTAAAATTAGAATGAATAGTAATTACATTTAATATTTTCCAAGATTTTCCAAGACATCCTGTTGTGAAGTAGTATACGAAAGATCTGTGAAAAGCTTAAAAAGATACCGTCACAACTGCCCCAAAGTAAATATGCATTCCGGTTTAGAGCACAGGGTTATTGTCTTTCTATTTATTCGGTTTTATCAATTTCGTATGTCTCAAAGGAGGTGGAAGCAGGTCATTTAGTACCAGTAGGCTATAAGCTCATCTGCCAATAATAAAAACTCCGTATAATATAATCTTTTCAGATAGACGGTATCTTAAGGGTTCCGTTTCAGAGCTGGTTTCATAATCCGAAATGGATGTCGGAAGGTTTGAAAACTATTTTAGTTTTTACGATATATCATCATTAGAACATCTCTTAACGTACCTAGAAGAAATTGGAAATTCAGGTCACGAGATAGCGTATAGCTTTGAGTAAATGAAACCTAACAAACCGTATTACTGGAGAAACGAGAGAAAACCAACTACTAACAGATAAGCTACATTTCATACTTACACATGAAAATTGGCTACACAAATAATTAATACGAAAATGTTTTTCTAAAATTCAAGTAAATCTTCTCAGTCAAATTTAATTAAGACATAGCAAGTCAAAACTGTTCTTAATTTAGAAAAACATTCCAAAAGCTTTATTTGTTAACATTGTTATTATTGCTTAAGTATTATTCGTATAGTCCAGCATCATTAATTGATTCTGTTGAAAATGGCTGTTAGATTAATGCCCTCTCCATCCTGATTATATCACCAAAATCTGTTTCGTATTAAACAGTAATAGAATGCTATAAACAAATAAAAATACTCCTGAAATTAACCCAACTCTTTTAACCAAGCCCTTTTAAGTAATTCAAAAGGAAGGGGGCCAGGGGGGCAAAGGGGGGGGGCATATCAGAATCGCTATTATTTTCTTTACTGGAGTGTGAAAGTAACCTAAGTAAAGTAAAATAACCTAAGTTAAAATTATCCTAATAAATTTTAAGTTTTTCGATTAGTATCGAGATCTACTTATAAACTCAATAATAATAAGCTAACTTTTCTCTTAGCTTTTAATACAGCGTATTAGTTTGCATAATATTACACGTTCCATAAATTTTGGTGACATAACTTCGAACCTATAAAACTGCATGGCATTTCTGTGTCACAGAGTGAATCTAAATTTACTTACGTCAAAATAGAAACTTCTCCTTAAAACTATTTACAATATGTATATTTTGAAGGTGGTGGTGTATATTTTGAATGGTGAAGGAACACTACTTATCTGCTTAGTGCTGTTTGTTTGCATCATTATCATTTATCATTTCCATACTGTTGATTTATTATGTGTATGTAAGTATGTATATTTGTATATAAATCGGTTAGCTATATATTTAATATTATATGTAAACGATATAATAATATATATCTGTTTATTGTATGTATATATTTTCTATAATAATGTATTGTCTTTAGTACACCGCAACGTGCCTGCTATATTTTTATATTTTCCAGAATTTCTGTAAATTAAACGGTTGTCTGAAAGGGATCGCTTTTAGCGATAAGACCGCCTATTGTACAAACATATCTGCTTTTTTGAATGTAAATTGTGTTTTGGTCTGCAATAAAGTGTTTTCTCTCTCTTTCTCTCTCTCTTGAAGAATTAAAAGTTCACGGATCAATATACAGGTCTATGAAAGCCAATGTTACGCGTTCATGGGGCAAGTCACGTTTGACCTAAACTGAACGATCTTTGATTGAACAATTTTCTTCGACAGTAGCCCGCGATAAGTTTTGATTAACACGTTATACTAGATGACTCACGACACGCCACGTTGTTTAGTATATTCGGGGTGTTTTACTGCATAAAAACTGAATCATTTAAAATTTAACTAATTACTATTTTTGGAACGAAGTTCCTTATGGGACGATGCGGAGGGGTACCCTAACCGGGTAAACACGTCCGTAACGTAAGATTTTTATTATAATAGTAATGCACACAGTGTACGACTTAACTTTGTAATAGCGTACAAATTAGTAATGCACACATTGTACGACTTAACTTTGTAATAACGTACAAAAAATAACATATTTTTTTATCATTCATTAACCACGATCTCAGAGCGTTCGTTTGCGCAATACACTCACTCTTATGCAAACAACCATGAATAAAGTGTACCACAATAAGTTCGCACGTTACCGACTGACCGTGGGTTGTTGCGAAACCACCAGTTTTATTTTCTTTATACCTCGAATAGAACTTAAAATTAATATTTTTATAAAAAGGAACTTCGTTCCTATCGGGTGTCCCACGGCACCACACGTCTCTTTTTCTTTGAAAACTTAAGACGACTTGTAATTTCATGGTCTTTGTCGATATGTCCTCCGTGAGCGATGGCCACTAGCTCCTTAACAGCAGTAACGGAAAAACAATGAAAATCTGTGTGGCTTTTAACATTTGTACAATAAAGGCAACATAGGACTAATAATGAATAATGTGACGTCATCAGTGCTAATATCCTATTGCATTAACATTACGTTAGTTCAAACTTGAAGAGAATAGATATTCCAATGAATTACTTGTTTGACAACATTTTTTTAAAACTTATCGGTCTCGGAAAATCTGGGCCTGATTTTTACAGAGCTCAGCATTTGAATTGAAAAAGTATCAACAGGATAAAAGAAAGATGAAATTAATTGTTCGTTCAATACGCTGTTTAGGCGTGTTTTTTAATTTATAAACAACATACATTACTACAATATTACATTATATTATTATTATAGGTATATAATATATATCTGTTTTATTCGTTTATTTCAACATACAATACAATAATCTATCTTCTATCTATATATCCAAAAATGAATTACTGTTCGTTAGTCTCGCTAAAATTCGAGAACGGCTGGACCGATTTGGCTAATTTTGGTCTTGAATTATTTGCGGAAGTCCAGAAAAGGTTTAAAAGGTAGATAATATGAAAAATAGATAAAAATGAAAATGCTCGGAATTAAATAAAAATAACAATTTTGTTTTTCCTTTGATGTGTCTGTGGTGACTTACACATGATTGCGTAGTTCACAAGTCTTTGTGTGAACGGCGCGAGGTGCGCCGTCGCAGTTTCCTGCGCCAGTCGTCCGCAGACCTCTGACCGCGAAGCTCACGTCACATTTACTCGCACACGCCTGTCTCGATTGACTAAGTTTATGTTGAATGTTTAGTGTGTATAGTTTTACGTCTCCTTCTTTGCCTGGACTTTTTCTTACTGTTTGCTGTGAACTATTCAACTGTGCTTGTGCTTGTCGCTTTTCTCCTTCTGATCGTTTTTATGTAATAAATTGCTGTGTGTGTGAAATTGGACATAATCATTCCGGTAACGGATCTAAACCCCATATTGTCTGAACCAAGACTCACGCAGAAGACCCCATAACTGGTGACCCCGAGAAGAACATTCTAGCAAAATGAGCAGTGAAGATAGTGACACAACTCTTTCGCAAACTACCCCACACAAAAAAATATCGAAAAATGAAGTACCTATTTCCGTTGATCCATCCGGTAATCCAGCGGAACTTTTTCGGGTTGGTGTACGGATACCGCCTTTCTGGCCGGAAAAACCATTAATATGGTTTTGTCAAATAGAAGGCCAATTTACCATGGCAAGAATAACTGACGATTTAACTAAATTTTACTACGTGCTTTCAAACTTGGACAGACAGTACGCGGTTGAAGTGGAAGACGTCATCACCTCACCACCGGCTACAAAAAAATATGAGTACCTCAAAAGCGAACTGATTAAGCGGCTCTCCGTGTCTAAAGAGAAAAAGATAAAACAGCTTTTACAATCAGAAGAGTTAGGTGACCGTAAGCCTTCACAATTCTTACGACATCTACGACAACTAGCTGGACCTACAATACCAGACGATTTTCTGCGGTCCATATGGATAAGCCGTCTACCAGACAACCTACAAACTATCATCGCGTCTCAGATGACTTTGTCTCTCATTGAACTGGCAGATCTGGCTGACAGAGTCCATGACATCGCACCTAGTGCACCTCAGGTGGCAGCAACATCTTCAAGAGAAGACTCGGCACTGGAAATCATGGCTCGACAAATAACCGAACTAACAAAACAAGTCAGCGCCCTAACGATGGAAGTGCACACCCGGTCCCGTTCTCGCAATCGTCAGCAGCTCCACGATCGTAGGCGAACCCCTACGAGAAGATCCCAGTCCAACTATAAGCGGTTCCCCCTTTGTTGGTACCACTTCAAATTTGGTCAACAAGCAAAGACATGTATCCAGCCCTGTGATTACACACCATCGGAAAACATTCGGGGCAGTCGATAATGGCGACTGAAGATTGCCCATTAAACACCGGTCGCCTCTTCGTGACGGATAGAAGATCACATCTTCAGTTTCTGGTCGACACCGGAAGTGATGTTTGCGTCTTTCCTCGCTCTGCGCTTCGTCAACGACGGGAAAAGACAGAATACGAGCTATGCGCGGCCAATGGTTCTACGATTAACACGTACGGGTACATTGAACTTAATCTCAACCTAGGCTTGCGTAGAAATTTTGTGTGGCGTTTTACAGTAGCTGATGTAACTAAAGCTATCATTGGAGTAGATTTTCTGTCTCATTTTAACCTTATCGTAGACATACGCAATAAGCTTTTAATTGATTCTAGTACCAAATTGTCAACCGTAGCTGCTTCTGCTGTAACTGATAGTTTAATATCTAGTGTAAAGGTCGTAACCGGCAATTCTAAATATCATATTTTGCTTTCTAAGTTTCCAGAGCTAACACGACCGGCAGGCATATACCATACACCAAAACACAACACAGTTCATCATATCCGCACCACACCAGGCCCCCCGGTTGCTTGTACTCCTCGAAGACTGGCACCTGAAAAATTGAAGATTGCAAGATCAGAATTCGAAGCAATGTTGGCTAACGGCACCACGCGACCCTCTGAGAGTCCCTGGTCCGCACCACTACACCTCGCTGCTAAAAAGGAGAACGGTTGGCGACCATGTGGCGACTACCGTATGCTAAACGCTCGCACGATACCAGATAAGTATCCAATTCGCCATATCCAAGACTTTGCGCATAGCCTATCTGGCTGTCGTGTATTTTCCACCATTGACCTGGTTAAAGCTTTTAATCAAATACCGGTTTTTGAAGACGATATACCAAAAACAGCGATAACAACCCTGTTTGGACTCTTTGAATTTCCGTACATGACGTTTGGGTTGCGAAACGCAAGTCAAACTTTTCAGAGGTTTGTCGATGAGATGACACGTGGCTTAGATTTCTGCTTCCCTTATATCGATGATTTTCTCATATTTTCCAGTAATGAATCTGAGCACCTGGAGCACCTACATCAGCTTTTCATCAGAATGAAAGAATATGGAATGCTCATCAACACTGCAAAATGTGTCTTCGGTGCATCGGAGGTAGAATTTCTTGGCTACCATATTGACGCGAATGGAACAAAACCTCTGGAAAGCAAGGTACAAGCCATCAAAGAATTTCCTGTCCCTAAAACAGCTAAGCAGCTTAGAAGATTCTTGGGCATGATAAACTTCTATCGTAGATTTATCCCCAAAGCTGCAAATATTCAAGCTGCTCTAAGCTCCTTGCTGACAGGTTCTATAAAAGCATCACATCCAATTGAGGTGACGGGGGACTCACTAAAGTCATTTGAAGACTGTAAGGAAAGCCTTTGTAACGCAGCTTTACTTGCTCATCCTGACTGTGATGCCAAGGTGAGCTTAGTGACTGATGCGTCTGACTTTGCTATTGGTGGAGTATTACAACAGCTGAAGGACGGAAATTGGCAACCTCTGGCATTCTTCTCTCGTAAGTTAAGCCCATCGCAACAAAAATATTCACCTTACGATCGAGAGCTTTTGGCAATTTACGAGAGCATCAAATACTTCAGGCATTGGTTAGAAGCAACAACTTTTACCATCTATACTGACCATAAACCATTATGCTTCGCATTCCATCAGCGGAAGGCAAACTGTAGTCCACGTCAGTATAGACATTTAGACTACATATCACAGTTTTCGACTAACATCCAACATATATCCGGAAAAGACAATGTTGTGGCTGACACTCTTTCCAGGGCTGGTCAAGTTGAAGAACTGCAAAATCCTGTCAATCTCGAAACATTAGCCAAAGCGCAAGATACGGACACTGAACTAGTGAATTTCTTAAGACGGCACACTTCGTTACAACTCGTGAAGCTAAATATACCAGGAAGTCAAAAACAACTGTACTGCGATGTCAGCACGCCGACTCCCAGGCCTCTGGTGCCAAAGCACTTACGGAAACAAATATTTGAAAGCTTGCACTCATTAAGCCATCCCGGTACAAAGGCTAGTGCTAAACTAGTAGCTGAACGATTTGTATGGCCTTCACTCAGGAAGGACTGCCGTGACTGGGCTAGAGCGTGTTTATCTTGCCAGCGCTCAAAAATAAATCGACATGTTTGCTCACCGTTAGGCACCTTCGATTTACCAAAAGCAAGATTCAATCATGTACATCTAGACATCATTGGACCGTTACCTCCTTCCGGTGATTACAAGTACTGTTTAACAGCAATTGATCGTTTTACCCGGTGGACTGAAGCTATACCACTGACTGATATTACGGCCGAATCAGTAGCAAAAGCCTTCTTATCGGGATGGATTGCCCGATTTGGTTGTCCCACTGACATCGTCACTGATCGCGGCAGACAATTTGAATCAGCACTATTCGAACAACTTTCCAAATTCATAGGGTTTAAACATCGCAAAACTACCAGCTACCATCCTCAATGCAATGGTCTCATTGAAAGGTTTCATCGGCAGCTGAAGGCTGCTATTACATGTCATGCCGACATCAACTGGACCGAAACTTTACCAATCGTGCTCCTCGGCATAAGAAGTGCTTTTAAGGAGGACATTCAGTGCTCGTCAGCCGAATTACTATATGGTGAACCCCTGCGCCTACCAGGAGAATTTTTTGGTCATAAAACTGACAAGCATGACACGGATATAACTGATTTTTCAGCCCGCATCAGGTCATTTGCCAGCAATTTACAGCCAGTCCCAACATCACATCATTCTACCCAGAAGATATTTATCTACAAAGATCTTGCATCTTGCTCGCACGTATTCCTCAGAGAATACGCAGTCAAACGTGGATTTCAACCGGCGTATAAAGGCCCCTACAAAGTTATTAACAGAGACAACAAAGTGTACAAGCTGTTAATAAACGGAAAAGAGATCAACGTTTCCATAGACAGGATCAAACCAGCTTACTTATTAGATAGCAACACAGAAAAAATACCTAAGCAACTCTATGATGAAAAAGAAAGTCTGGAATCGCCGCGCTCGTCTCACAGAACAAGATCGGGTAGAAAAGTCACATTTCCAGACTACTATCGCCCATCCTGAGGTGGTCTCTGAGGGGGAGTGGTGTGGTGACTTACACATGATTGCGTAGTTCACAAGTCTTTGTGTGAACGGCGCGAGGTGCGCCGTCGCAGTTTCCTGCGCCAGTCGTCCGCAGACCTCTGACCGCGAAGCTCACGTCACATTTACTCGCACACGCCTGTCTCGATTGACTAAGTTTATGTTGAATGTTTAGTGTGTATAGTTTTACGTCTCCTTCTTTGCCTGGACTTTTTCTTACTGTTTGCTGTGAACTATTCAACTGTGCTTGTGCTTGTCGCTTTTCTCCTTCTGATCGTTTTTATGTAATAAATTGCTGTGTGTGTGAAATTGGACATAATCATTCCGGTAACGGATCTAAACCCCATATTGTCTGAACCAAGACTCACGCAGAAGACCCCATATGTCCCTCGTCGGAGGGATTCCTTTTGTTTGTTTTTAGTTTATTTTATACAAAAGTTTAGGTCTTTTATTTATTGACTGAAGCACTACGAAGTCTGCCGGGTCAGCTAGTTTATAATAATTATTATGTGTTTTTTCTATGCATAAATTATTAATTTGCAACACTATTCATGAGAATCTAGCAGTTATCTTTAAATTTTATTTCTGACATGAAAGTAACGAATGAAAACTAGAAACAAACATTATTTAGTCTCCAGACGAAACCTAACGTAAATCTACTAGAATTTTTACTATAGTCCAATACAAACTCTTCTAAAGTTCAAACGGACTGCGCTAGTCGATTCCCTGTGCGAATAACAAAATTTCCGATCAGACTGGGATGCTTCTTCCGACTCTTCGTCAATGTTTGTTTATTTTGTTTCGTGTATTCCGCACGGTGCGGTGGAAACTTATTTTATACCCGCTACATCAATGTTGCGGCTGTTGCCACACGTCTAAATGTGCTAAGACTTCGCTACGTATTTACACTAACGAGTTTAGGAGCTTCTAAATTTCTTATACTTCCATAGAAATACATACATCGAGGTAGATGAAATATACTTCTACGTTTATCATTTTTTTAGTGCACAATTAAAATCAAAGAAAGCACGAGATCAGCTTGAGGGTAAAGAGCACATGTGGGCACACGTACTGGCATTCCTGCCGTCGACCGTCAGGCGAACCGTGCCCATAATGTCAAAAACACACAAAATATTAACAATTTACATATGTAAAAGGTAGAAGGTACATAGTTACCATCGCTTATGGACATTTCAAATGCTACAACACATTAAACTGTCTAATCACTGCCTACCTTCATTTGTAACTATACTTGAGACCTTAGAACTTATATCTCGAAGTGGGTGGCGCACCACTTCACACCAGGTGGGCTGTGAGCTCGTCCACCCATCTAAGCAATAAAAAAAAAAAATTTATTTCAAAAAGGTTTCATTAAAATTAAATAAAGCCTCAAGATAATACTAAATCGAAACTTGAAGTTTCACAAGTGAAGGAATCCCCTGATTAAAACGTGAATATCATTTCTTTAAGTAATGAGAGAATCTGAAAAAAACAGTTATACCTACATTATTTCATATATACCTAGATTTCGCAAAGCGACATTAAAGTGACAGAAAAGTCGTTTTTTTATCCGCCATCATGTTAATGATGGAGCGTCGTTTTGCATTTTTTTGGCGGTCTCAGTCTCGCCTACGTGGCGGTGCTCTTCAGACATCGCTTGGGATTTTTGCAAAAAGTAAAAGTCATATTCACCGAGCACGAGTCTTTAGATATGATCTGACGGAGTATCTTGAAAGGGCAATGACTTGTCGCCTTGGATGAACTTCTTAAAACGTGAGAGCACTCAATATTAAATTGACTATAAACAAACATTTCAGTTTATTTGCTTAAATTTACGAGGCATCTCACAAAAACATCGACGTGAAAATAAGGATCAGCTAAGATGTTTTCTTTACATTTATATTTTTCAATTTGTAAAAGGAAATTAAAGGTCTGTTTGTTTCCCAAGGCGCCACTTAAAGTATTTATTTTAAGCCTTATTGAGCCGACTTCATCTTATCTAAGGGCGCTTATGAGGAACTCCCTCTGTCAAAAGACGTTTAAATATTTTCTGCTTTCCTCACTTTTTCGTAATGTGAAATTTCGTTACGCATTTAAAATGATTTGGGATGGTTTTGTTAGAAAAAAAAATACATTTTGTAGTGGAATTTTCGCAGGTTTAACAAATAACGTAAATTAACATTGAGAATAACATAAAATTAAAACCTTCACGATTCCAGCACGAGAACTCTGAATTTCATTTTGAAAATTCATTCTATATACTTAAAGAAAGTTTTGAATTGAGACTCAGCTGACGTTTCAATATAAATTTAAATTGAAAAGTACACTAAGTGGCTTAAGATTAAGAAAAGTTACGTTATATTTTAAGAGAAATTATACATCAAAGCGCAGAAATTTCTTTGGATCTTGAATTGAAAGAACCATTGAAAATAAATGTTTTTAATGAACAGTGCCTTTATCACATTATTTGTATCAAGCATCAAGAGAGCGAAGAACCTTTACCTCTTTTAAACTGGCTTTGCAAGCAGATCAACATGCGGCCTGCCAGATGGTGATCTACCGAGGTGACCAGTGAATGACAGAGACAATACTAAGCCACTAATTACCTTTATAGACTCTCCTCAAGCCTCATTTGGAGAAGAACTTTATAACACACAAGAAGTACTGAGTTGATTCCTGAGAGATTCGTAGAGTGCACTTCACAAATGATTTTAGCACTTGTACTGTAGATGAACCCGGTGATTTTAGAATTGAACTTTGCGCGGATGTTACTATGTTATTAAGGAGATAATGTGTATTGTTTCATTTAACTCATTTACGTTATGATATAAATTATTATTAAAATCGCTAAATCCTCCACAAAGCTACAAACAACTATCTATTCTAAGGGATGATTTCAAAAAGAATCTGTTTAAGAACCTTACTGAATTGTGAGGGACTACTGATCCTTCAATTCTTGCCTATTTAATAATCGATTATTGCCCGAGGGTAAAGACGGATTACCATATCAAAAGGACGCATGATCTCATGTTCAACGTCAATTTGGTAAAACATTTCGTTCAAAGACGCTGAGGGTGAGGTGTTTTGAGAATCACTTAGAAAGAATCCTTTCTTTTATGTTAAGTCTTCTATAATTTAGCAACAGATCATCATCTTCAGCGTGATTATGGTATTCTTCTTATACTAATGCTACTTTTTTTATTTGAAGTGATTGAAATAAAAAAGTTAAACCTTCATGGTAAAAGTACATAATATTTCGTGGTAGGATTTCTTGTAAGTCCGCACGGGTAGATACCACCACCCTGCCTATTTCTGCCTTGAAGCAATAATGCGTTTCGGCTTAATGGGTAGGACAGCCGTTGTAACTATACTGAGACCTTAGAACTTATATCTCAAGATAGGTGGCGGCATTTACCCTGAAGATGTCTATGGGCTCCAGTAACCGTTTAACACCAAGTTGGCCGTGAGCTCGTCTACCCACCTAAGCAATAAAAAAAAATACGTTACAAATACACTCTTTACGATTATTTTACGAAATACATGACTAATATAATATCACTTTGTAAAAAATATAATACTTTAAATTTCTACAGTAGTTCACTGCTTGCTATTCACGACCACATTGAATGTATTTTAAATTACCATTTGAACTAAATTGCCAAGAATTAGCGTTATGGAGCGTACACACATTCGCATTTTTATAGCCTACGCACTCTAGTAATGATGCGAGGATTCGATTATAGATCATGAATTGTAGGTCTGGTAAGGGTAAGCATTAATGTGCGACTACAACTATTTCGCCATTTTCTGAAAATGGTTATAGTATACGTTAATTTTATTCTCAATGTAATCCTCTCATTACGATCCTATTTTATGAAACCAAAATCTAACATGACCATATATATAATCTTGGCTGATGTCACGCAAGCAGTCGGTTGTAAATCTGTGTGCGAAATCGAGTAAGACGTTGTGCCAATTTCGAACGATGAACTAGAAGAAATCTAGTTTAGGTGATCAATCAATTAGCAAATTAAAATATCGTTAGTAAATACCAATAATCTAGACTAGTCAAAAAATGTAGTCAACACCCTAGAGAAATTATAAAAAAAATAATCACAAATCTTTTACATTTTATATTTATATATGATGCAAATGGTCATTTATATAATTTATATATCTTATACATACAGAAGATATAAATAGTCACGTGTCAATCGAATAATAATAATTATGAAGTCGTCGTGGCCTAAAAGATAAGACGTCCGGTGCATTAGTGTTGAAGCGATGCACCGGTGTTCGAATCCCGCAGGCGGGTACCAATTTTTCTAATGAAATACGTACTCAACAAATGTTCACGATTGACTTCCACGGTGAAGGAATAACATCGTGTAATAAAAGTGAAACCCGCAAAATTATAATTTGCGTAATTACTGGTGGTAGGACCTGTTGTGAGTCCGCGCGGGTAGGTACCACCGCCCTGCCTATTTCTGCCGTGAAGCAATAATGCGTTTCGGTTTGAAGGGTGGGGCAGCCGTTGTAACTCTACTGAGACCTTACAACTTATATCTCAAGGTGGGTGGCGCATTTACGTTGTAAATTTATATGGGCTCCAGTAACCACTTAACATCAGGTGGACTGTGAGCTCGTCCACCCATCTAAGCAATAAAAAAAATAAAAAATAATAATAATAAGAATATCAAACGAATGCAGTTTACGAAAATAGTATCTGTATAATATATGTATATGTTATGTGTCAATATACTTCAATACAAAAAACTATAAATCAGGATCTTAGTTTTAAAATTTCAAAACGACTATTCTAATTTTAAAATTGTATTGAAGTACCAAAATTTTATTGCTATCTTATTTATTTTGAAAGGGATAAATTAAACAATATATTAATGTAGAATAGTTAAATAGAATACTATTCTTCTATAAAATATTAATTTATAATATGAATTAACTTAAAACATTCATTACAGCTTGGGAACAATTAGGAACACAATTACAATTTAAATCACAAAGCTTTATCCTCTAAAAGTATTCAAGATTATTGTTCCGTCGTCTGATTCGCGGTCGCAAAGAAAATATTGAAGTTATTTAAATAGCAAAGGGATCCATTGAAACATGAAGTTTCTAGAGTATTCGACAAAGAACGCGAAGACAAGCGCTTTCAGTAACGAATAAGGCCCGGAACGCTTTGACCCACAACCAACCTCTTGGCAATTTATTCCCTATTAAAATTCTTTCCTCAACTCGG
Organism: Bombyx mandarina; assembly: GCF_030267445.1. Taxonomy (NCBI): domain Eukaryota; kingdom Metazoa; phylum Arthropoda; class Insecta; order Lepidoptera; family Bombycidae; genus Bombyx; species Bombyx mandarina. The sequence goes on along the minus strand of NC_143224.1, from coordinate 6,744,903 downwards.
GATAACTTCGTCTCAAAATATAACGGACCGGCCAACGATTAGAAGCATTTTGTAAGCAATAACCAAATGAATTTTGTACATTCCGGAGTTGAAATTATTAACGTTACTGTTTTTTTTGGATTCACTTTGTGTTCCGCAAAATCACAAATTTTTGGCCTATCCAACTCTTGCAAACAAAATAAACTTTTTCCTTTTTCTGTTTCCACGAAATAAACTTATATTTTTTTATTTAGTAGTACAGGTTTAAGTGATATATTTTTAATAGACCGATGATTCATATAAGTGTAACTTTATTATGTTTGTATTCAAAAGTTTTCCTGTCTGCCTATACGGGTGAAAGCGACTTAATCTATAAAAATGATGAGAATTAAAAAAAATCAATGAAGCTCTTAATATGATATCACATTGCAAGAAAAAATGCCGGTAAATAAAAGAAAAAAATGCTGAAAACTTTTTAAGTGGCAAAATTACTATATTTTACTTTTTGTAGTAATCAAAACGACTTTTTTCAACAAATTAAGTTAAAATAAAAAGAAAATAACTTATGAATCCATTTACATACAGAATAATATATTGAGGTTATATTATTCAATCTCCACTAGATAGAAAACTAAATTTATATTCATAAGCATTGCAAGAGGGGAGGATGCTGAAATTTCAAATTTGGTATCCGCAGGTAGGTACTAGGGGAGCCACCCTCCCAGGTAATCAACTGACAAATGTCTTAGATATTTTATAAACTTCATTACATAGATATTTGAGATAGTATGAGCTATTTTTTTTTTTATATTTGCCCTTATCCTTATTTATCTTCATATGTACTTCATATGTATATATATGTCAACGGCTAAAAAACTATGAAGCAGTTGAAAACTTCTTCTCGTAGTAGCTGTTAAGCTATGCATCTTCTAAAAATATTAAAATTCAAATGTGGTATTGATATTTAATTCAAATTTTATCATAGAAGCTGCGTTATAGAAATATTTTTTAAGCAATTTCAACTAGACTATCTACGGAGTTTATAAAAAATAAATTTAAATGGTCTTCTATCTAAGAAAATCTTAAACTTATGGAAAACTCCCGTTCCGTAGCCATCTTGGTATGGAGTACAAATACAAAAGAAGAATTGCGTTCTCCAAAGAGAATACGTGCTTGAATTTGTAATGTACGAATCATATAAGATATTCTAAAAAAGTTCTCAAATAGGTAAGTAATTTTTTTTATTTTTTTATTGCTAGATGAGTGGACGAGCTCACAGCCCACCTGGTGTTACTGGAGTCCATAGACATTTACGACGTAAATGCGCCACCCACCTTGAAATATAAGTTCTAAGGTCTCAAGTATAGTTACAACGGCTGCCCTATCCTTCAAACCGAAACGCATTACTGCTTCACGGCAGAAATAGGCAGGGTGGTGGTACCCACCCCCGCGGACTCACAAGAGGTCCTACCACCAGAAAGAATACTAACAAAGTCAATGAAGCATCCGGAAAACTGTAAAACTAAAGAGTAGTAGAGTAAGACTATCTATGTGTAGTAAGTATTTCGTACCGTTTGTTAGATGAGTAGTAAACAATTTTTTGACTTGATCTCGTAATTTTTATTCCACCATCACAATACCAATCACCGGAATAGACATCATCCGTATTACCTTTAACTATTCATAGTTCAAGTCGTAGTTTCTAAAGATCTATTTTGCAGCTCTTGAATGGAAATGGAATGAGCTTCATATCAGTTGCCTCCGACTGCATAAAAATTATACGCAATCAAAAAGTTGATATAAAAAGGAGTTTTCTTTTAAAAAATTTATGTTGTAAGAATCTTTTATTATTAATAAATGAAAATAGTGTCTGGCTGTCTGAATTTTTTTAAAGAAAATGAAAGCTTAACACTAAATGTCGTAAATATAACAGTTGAGACGTATAAAAACCATAAAAAAATTTACACCATGTTATAATGGTCTTAATGTGTTACATACAAGTCACACAATGTATTATAGCTATATGCGAAGTCTAACCGTTTATAAACCAAGGTATTTCTTAATTTACTCCCCTCAGATAAAGACTGCTAAGGTGACAAGTAAAGCCATTAACAACATTTATGGGGCAGGGCGGAACGTCCCGAGAATACAAAGACGTACATAAAAATATATTCACGCTACCTACTATACTGAATAAACAAATAAATTGAAACTGTAATAATTTTTAGGCGTCGTAATATTTGGTACGTCGCATGGAATACAACGAACCTTTTCGAAGAGATTTATTTTCATAAAGACAGCTACAGACAATCACTTTTTTAAGTAACCAACAGATTACTAGTACCGAAAATTATTGATAATTTTTAGATGCCATTACAGACGTAGCCCGTTGACGATTTGCAATTTTGTATATAGCATTGTCGTACTGTATTCAATAATCACAAAAATTAAAACATTATTTTTCTATATCCTTTATGATCTTTTTCAACCGTATCAGTGAACACAAATAGTGCAACTTGATTTGAACAGTGTAAAAATCGCGTTGTTTCCTTTAATTCTTTTGTAAAACCCTTTTGTCCAATTTTAAATAAACTATGATACTCCTACATCGATCCTATATCAATAGGCATCAAGGATAGTCAAAGTAACAAAATACACAGCACAATGTAGTAAATATAGAGAAACATCGTAATAACTATGTTTAACCGAAGTTTTCCATATCGTAGTTTGCCGTAGTTATCAGTTTGATTTTCAGAATGTAAATTTTTTACATTTTTAAAATTATTTTTCTTTAATTCTAAGAAAATCTAGGGCAACACATGCATAAAAAAAAACATTAAAATTAAAGATATAAACATTTATTACACATTAAGTAAATCTCCTGGAGATCATGTATTTGTGTCAATTGTTAATTAAGTAAAAAGAGAAACACATTCCCGAGGTAAAAATAATATTTATTGCCTTTGCAGACAAACAAGCTTACTGCACACCGCATGGTGAGTGGTCGCCATCTATTATAGACGTCGGGAATACCAAGAGCATAGACAAAAACTGATTAAAGTACCAGAGGCTGCTTCGTTTTTCGATCCTTATCAAACCCGAATCTAGTCTAACCAATGAAGTAGGAAACCTATGGAAATGAAACGTCAACCAAAATTTCGTGCCACTGTGACGTCATCTGGCCACAAAACATGGCGGCTTTAGTGCTGTACAAAAGATTTCAATATTATCAGGTTTTATCGATAAACGTTCTTGGCTCATTTTATTTTAAATATTGTTGAGTATTATTTATTTGTAGAATTTATACTTTAATGGGAAGTAAGTAGGTATATTGTTATGCGCAAATATGATATGATTTAGATGGGTGAAATCTAAGACAAGTTCGTCCTTCGAATTTGCCAAGTAAACGATATGATGATTTTTAAAAGTTGCTACACTGATTTTATAAAGTTGTCGTTTGTCGCAAAACACAAAGATATGGCGTAGTTCAAAGCCATCAGCCCATTTCTAGCATGCTAAATGTTATCGTATTTTGAGTACGTGTTTTTCTTAGACTATTACAATCTATTTTAATTGTTTTGCTGACTCTAAAGTCCGTAACATACTACCGCAGCGCACCCCAAGGAAGGTGCGCCGCACCATTTGAATCACTTTCGCTTGAGAGTGATTCAAATTTTAAACTTATCAAGGGAAAGCGTGAAAAAAAAAACACCTACAGAACATTTATTCATTAATTACAAACGTCATTCCTTGTGACTTCCTCTCTAAAATCACTTAATTATTAAATATTTAACAAATTTACAATAGTGTTTTACTCACTGCGGAATAAAACTATTTTATTTAAATAGTTCCGAAGAGATTTTGTCGGTAGCCTTTTTCCCGAAATATCTAAACAGAATGTCTAAATATGTTTTGATGACATATTTTAAAGTGTTATTTATGATTAGTGTCATGATCAATAGATTCCGACCGAAAAATGGATTTTTCGGATGAGGGCTCCATAATGAATTTAAATACATATAGATAATAGTTTTAGGGCATCGACTTTCTTGAGATCCTATAAAATACGTTTTAATTATTATTTTTGTATGTTTTAAGCATGATAAATTATGAAATTTTATATAATCAATCATATTAAATCGATATCAAAGTCAATAAATAATGTACAACCCAAAACAGACGGCCGAACTGACGTGACAATGACATTTGGCGCGCTAAACATGGCGGATTTTCGGCCTCATTAGACGGAGACGGAGATATTTACGTATATTCATGTTTCATTTTATGTACGCACTGAAATACTATTATATTGTTTTCCTGCGAGTTAAAGTGCTGAGTAAGAACGAGATAGATATATGTTTATGTATGTGCCTTCAAAATGGGTGCTATTTATATAAGCAATTGTACGTATAGAACAATATGTCGTGTCCCTATTATATAGGTCTATGAGTCTAACAATAAAACTGTAGTAATATGAAACCTTCTTTCGCCATAATGTTTTTGCCATTACTACAAATTTACGTAAGTCATTTACCGTTAATAATTAAGATGTTGCACTAAAGCATCAAAAACGGTTAGCCCGGCGTAAATTCGCGAAAAATTCTCACGGTAAATTTGTTTGTCAACTCTGTCTCCTATCGTAGATTTTGATGACAAAACACGAAAGGAGCCTTATAAAAACAAGAAACATTTTTCTTGTAACCTCGTGTTTACCGGCAACTGTTTGCCAACCTCGGGGCCCAGATGTTATTCGCCATAAGCCGCCCTTATTACGGATTCCCTATTCTATACCAGGGTATATACTAAAGTCATATTTTTATTTCTAGTTATATTACTGGTTTTTGCGAAGAAATTTTCTGATACTTATATGATGTATTTGTATGTATGTGTATACTTGTATTGGAATTGTAATCTGAATCAAGTCTTTCGTCGGTAAAACGATTTTTATTTTATTATTTAATTCATGTAATGTTCCTTTTTATCCTATTTATAATAAGCTAATAAGGAACACGAATTCACAACGACAAAGGGTTACTGAAAGCTATTGACGCCACGAAGTGAATGCTTTAAGCCGGCTTGAAGCCTGAAGTTAGTCTCAATTGCATTGGAATTGTGGTACTTACTACCGTTAAAATGCAAACTTATCTCTTTATATAAAGAGTTTATAAATAAAGAGTTCTGAATTCTTAGCCCTACCCATTTCTTCCCGCGGAATTTAAGTATCTCAAAAGAGGCAGCGGTGTTCTTAAAGTACTATACCAGCCTACATCGATCGCCAGTAGGTATTTATTAGCGATAGGGGGTATTTCAGACTCTCCTAGCTATCCTACCTATTTCTAGCGCGCAATAGCCAAGAATTGCAGTTTGAATGTTGGAGTAACTGTTATACTCGTACAATACAATTAAAACTTCGATTTCATGACTCAGGATGGCTCAGTATGGATTGCATTATCGTGTCTATGCACCCCGGTATACTCTTTAGCCAGAGAGACCGTAAGTTCGTTCACCTTTATACGTAATAGAAAAGTTATAAACGCAAAGAATATATAAAACTATACACTAAAATACTAATTAAAACTCAATTTCATTTTTACGACACATAGCTTTGGTATCTTGAGGTGACTCGTCCGTTGTTTCGAATAGAATTAACTGCTTTCACATTGTCAATGTCACGCCTTTATAGTTGTTTTGCGTATATGCCTAAAATATTAAGACTAAATGTGAATTCCAGAATGAAATTTGTTTATAGACATTGTCGGTAAATCGAATCTTTAATATGCTGAACAGTTAACATTCGACATAGAATTACGAATCAACAAGAAATCACAGAACTAAGATGCTGAAACCATTGTACATAATGTTTAAATCTATTCTCATAATAATGTTAAGCAATATATTTTAAAATCAGAAGAGTTAAAAGCTCTGGCTAGTACAAAATATAAATAGTGAATGACGTCACGGAATACATACAACGTCACACAACTGAAAGAAACAATTTAAATGGAAGAGAAATCGTAAATGTATCTTCGACTGAATAACACGAATCGACTGCACCCCTACTAGATGAACACACGTCATTTTTTTAGTATAAAATAAAATATGGAATATATTTTACATTTGGTCAGGTGTCGTGGAAGTCCTGAGGGAAATCTAACTTTCCCGGAGGCGCAGACAGCAATCGATTCTATTCAAATTTATGACAGAGAGAAACGGTTTTCGTTGGAATTATACAGAGCTGATGATCCGTAACATTTCGAAGTATTTTAATTTTTTCAAAAGTACGTCATTGTACATTTGAACTCGATTAGGTACAGCAATACATTAGAAAATAAAGATATTTCTAGAATTGCTTATAGCTTATCATCTAATACTCGAATTTAAGAATCACCGCTACACCTAATTGCACTTTATCTTTGGATCTACACCTCTTTGGAAGTCCACAATAAGAAACAAATAAGACATAAATAGGTAAAGGAAGTTTAAAAAGTTACATTATCAATCATGAATAAAGGTGCTAGTGTTTTTGATTAAAAAATTATAAATGCTGACAACTGTACATATTTCACAAAATTATATGAGCAGCTTGTTCTTTGTTTTGTTTGGTTTATTCCTGGTGAAAGCATCACCATAGAAATAAGTCTTCTTCTATCTATCTTTCAGCCCACAGACATCCAATACTGGACATACGCCTCCTCCAAGGTTCGTCACCACGATCGATTCCGCGCCGCACTTAGCGGATCCCCACGACTTTCGTCATCGGCCCGCCTAGGCCTACCTCCGCTACGTCTTCCACTAGAGAAATGGGTAAGAAGATAATACTAAGCCGTCCGGACTCACTAGACGCCTTATCAGTAAAACCACTAATAGGTTATTAGGTGACAAAGTCAAATTTTAATCGGTACCCTAAACTATCCGCTGTGCCGATATCTCTCAATAACCAATACTAAGTGCTAATTACCAATCCTAAAAAATCTTGTGTGCTGCTTACAGCTCTATATATGTGAAATTACATTCTGAACCCTATCAATAGCTGTCTGCGAGTGGCAGGTTCAGCGCCGACTTCTCACAAAATTCGCGCCCTTACTTTATTGCCTTCTGTCCAAGATTAAACTTCCAACGGCTTTTTTAACAATCCATTCATTCAAACAAATACAAGCGGCAAAATGATTTCATACGGATATTAAAATTCGTACGGATTTTAAGGTGAAATTTCGAAACTCAATAATTTTAGTAACTATTCAATCGTCTACATTTATATGTATGTCACCAGATTTAAGAAATTTTGAAGCGTTCTTGTAGATGTTCTCTAGTAGACCTTAAATTCCTTTTTTTTCTTCAAACACCCTATTTAAGTTATAATATAATGTATTTGTAAAATAAATACAGATTTTCACTTTCTGTGGATTTGGAAATAGATCAAGTTTGTTATTCTTGGTAATATTTATTCATAACACATAATATAATGTTCACAAGGATACCAATATAATCTAACAAAAAAAATGCCAAACGAAAAGCTGAAATCCTTTGCCTAGAATAAGTTAGTAACCTTTAAAGTTTTATCCTATCTATGCTGTCCAACAGCCAGAGGGCAATATAACTGAGATAACTTCTTAACATATTTCGTCAGTTTTCGCCAGTCGCAGTACCTATATTTAAAACTGCAAAAAATATAAAAAAGTAAAATATTAAAAATTTAAACCGTAAAAGTCTTTTTGATTATTTCACGTCTAAAGATGCGTGGATTGATGGTAATCATGCTTTTGTATGTCTCGACGCTACGAGTATAAGAAAATGAAAATAGGTGTGACCTGAGGTGATTGATACAATTCAACCTACAATTAAAAGTTAAATCTCGAGCATGTGTTCTTTATAAATTTAAATCTTGCAAGTGAAATGCACTTGGATAAACGTCCTTTATCTATTTTTCTGTTTCCAGAATTTATACAAAATCAAAATGTTTTATTTCTAAATATTTTAATCAAACTCTCCGGAAGAAAACGAAACAACGAATCTAAGTTAGTGATAGGAGGGTTGTCAGGGAGAAATGAAAAGGAAAAACCACTATTATTTTAAGGAAAGTCCAATTTTATGGAAGTCGGTAACGTAAAGAAAAAAGTTGGTGGGTAGCTCTGGAACGCCCGGGGCAGCAAATCTCCATTTTGTGAGATTAAAGCACCTCTTTTATATAATAGGACCGGTGCGATGCCTGAATATTTTCCGGAAGCTTGCTCTCAGAATTTTGAATTGCTATATTTATTATAATTTCGATTTTTATATAATCTGATAGGTACTACTAGAAGCGAAAGATATTATTGATAATAAGGGCTTTTTGGCGGGAACGCGAAGAGTGAAGTTGTGTGATTTGTTTTATTTTGTCTATTTCGTGTTTCTTCAGGCTTAAATGTGTAGTAACGGTGGTTTATTAACTGTTTAATATCTTAATATCTGTAAAATTGCACAAATGTGGGAAAATGAAATAAAGCCGCTGGACGTAACTTCTCGGGATCCTCCAAAAGTCCACTGAAAAAATCTCAGTAAATGACCACCATTTTACTGAGATTATGTTCATCCCATATGATCCCATCCCATTTCATTTAATTTCATCCCAGTTGATTAATGTCTCAAATTAATCATCTTCATTTCACTCCATATTATCATTTTTTCATAAAAATAAGTATATAATTTAAAATAAGAATTGTTAAATTGTTACTGGAGCCCATAGACATCTACAACGTAAATGCGCAACCCACCTTAAGATATAAGTTCTAAGGTTTCAGTATAGCTACAACAGCTACCCCACCCTTCAAACCGAAACGCAGTACTGGTTTACGGCAGAAATAGGCGGGGTGCTGGTACCTACCCGTGCGGACTCACAAGAGGTCCTACCACCTCATTACCTACCAAGAGTCATTACGCAAATTATAATTTTGCGGGTTTGATTTTTAGTACACGATGTTATTCCTTCACCGTGGAAGTCAATCGTAAACATTTGTTAAGTACGTATTTCATTAGAAAAATTAGTACCTGCCTGCGGGATTCGAACACCATTGCAACGCTAGATACGAATACACCGGGCTGCTTATCTTTTAGGCCACGACGACTTGAACTCGATATCTTTAAGCTCTTCTAGAGCAATAAAATGACATATTATTATGTGTATGATAAACACATTACCATATACGATTTCAGAAAGTAGTATTATGTGGGAATCCAATGAATAAAAATATTTTGTTTTCTTTATTCCTTTTTTTTTGTTTTTTTCATTCCTGATTTTTTTTCCATGTCATTGTCACAGACAACCACTTCTTTTTAAATTAAGACCCGCCATTTGTCAGTGCCAATTGTATTCAAATGCTATGTTTGTTTTAGTTAATTTTATTCTTTTCGAAAAGACCGAAGTTGAACCGTGAACACTTAATTAAAAAAAACACACACAAAAAAGAAGCAAAATAATTTTCATCGAAAATTCGGCGGGAATGTTTCATTTTGTTGTCCGGATTTCGTCTTGCAAGCCGATAGACGGAAACAAAGCGGGAAGTAATTAAAGTGAACTAAATTAAAATCCTTATAATACTGTAGGTGAGCTCCGGGATGGAGGGCCAGCGGTGCTAGAGCAACTCCAAAAACAAACTGATCAACTCAAACTTAGCAACTTCTCACATAATTCCTTTTGAAGTGGTCCCCTTGACGAGTTTGCTTGGAAATTATGAACTTTTACGTTTTATTAAAAACATTTTGATAAGCACTCTGTTTTTTCTGTTTTAAATTAAATTATGGAGTAATAAAAATACTAACTACTTTCTGTAAAATATTCCACATTTAATTAGACACTACATGATGTTTTTTTTTATAACGCCATCTTGTTGTGTCTTTAAAGCGGTCAGTTGCCCTCAATTAAAAAAAATAGTAATATTATTCGCCAATAGATATCGAGAAGAGTCATAAAGTTGATTATTGAAAACACGAATAAAACAACATTTTCGGAAAATAAATCGTAGCTAGATCGATTTATCGCCCCCAAAATCCCCTGTATACTAAATTTTATGAAAATCGTTGTAGCCGTTCCCGAGATTCAGATTATAACTAGTCAGGTCATAAGTATTGTCACACAGTAAAAACTTTTCTTTTAGAATGCTGGCCACAAAAAAGTTTATTGAATTCGAATGTCGAATTGTTCATGAAAATAAAAATGTATACTTTTAGAATTTTACTCATTTTTAAATATGGAGTGGACGCTTAAAGAAGACCGTGTTGCGGTTATTGCGTTGCATCGTTGCGGTTACGCGCCAATTCAAATTTTTAACATACTGAAAAATTTTAATACAACCAAAAGATTCGTTTATCGTACCATCAAACGATACAATGAAGACTCTAGTGTAGATGACAGGTCAAGAAGTGGTCGCCCTCGGCCTGTTAGGACTCCAGCAGTGATAAAAGCTGTGAAGGCGCGAATTCAAAGAAATCCCAAACGTAAGCAGAAACTGTTGGCCCTTCAGATGGGGTTAAGCAGAACTACGGTGAAAAGGGTGTTAAATGAAGACTTAGGGCTTCGGGCATATCGAAGAAAAACAGGACATCGTTTGAATGCTCGTCTAATGGACCTGAGACTGAAGAGATGCCGCGCTTTGTTGAAGCGGTACGCGGGGAAAAAAATCGGGAAATTCTTTTTTCGGATGAAAAAATTTTTACCGTAGAAGAGAGCTACAACAAACAAAATGATAAGGTGTACGCACACAGTAGTGAAGAAGCGAGCAACCGTATTTCGCGTGTCCAACGAGGTCATTTTCCATCCTCGCTCATGGTATGGTTGGGAGTTTCTTATTTTTTATTTTTATTTTATGATTGAAGGATTACTGGTGGCCCGGAGGCCTTTCCAGTTTCACCAGGACAGGTGGGCGAGCAAAGGCTCAGCCAGGAGGGGTGGGATTTGCTAACAGCTACCCGAGCGCCTCCGAAGGAGACCTAACAACTCAAGAGTAGCTGCTTCGCGAATGAATCTACTACCGGATCGGAATCGCGACCCGCTGAGAAGATCCGGCGAGAAACTCAGCGAGCTGATTCATGGGTTAGGTTGCACGGCGAACTCTTTGTCGAGTTCGACGAGTACGGTTACCGAGGTCCCTAAGCCTGCTCCTAGAGCTGAAGGCGTCTAGTGCAAACGTTATTGGATCTGAGGGATCCGTAAGGACGTGTCTAGGGCGTCGACGGTGACTGGCTCCTGCATGATCAGGATTCGGGGAGTAGTCAGCGGCGGCTACGATAAGGCGATTATCATGACGCATAGCCTTATCGAAGTACCGTTCCGACGCTGACTTCATGTATTTCTGGATAGATTCGAGGCCCAGGTCGTCGTGTAGGTCAACGTTCCTCACGAACCACGGAGCTCCGACGGCTAACCTGCAAAAGCGGGATTGTAGAGATTGAAGGGTGTCTATGTGTGTGCGGGCCGCGTGAGCGAACACCACACTCGCGTAAGTCATGACGGGCCTTATGCAAGTTTTGTAAAGTGTCACCTTGTTCCGAAGGGACATTTTACTCCGCTTACAGATCATGGGGTAGAGTCTACCGAGAATAAACGCGGCACGGTCACGGACTGATTTTATATGCGGGCGGAATGTCATCGATGCATCCAGGGTAACGCCCAGGTACTTGACCTTCCTGGCCCAGGGTATGGATTGACTAAAGAGAGTAATCGGGGGTGTGAGATTCCTCCTCCTAATACGGGAGGAAATCCGTGTGAAGCTTCCCCTCTGAAATAGCACCGCAGTACTTTTCGCTGGGTTGATGTCTATGCGCCATTTTCGGAACCACTGTCCTAGGGCTAGGGCTGCGCTCTGAAGCTTCTTCGCGATTAGGGACTTGTTTCTACTGGAATAGTAAACAGTCGTGTCGTCGGCGAATAAAGCTAAATGGGTCGGCGGCGACCGGGGAATATCGTTAACGAATAAGCTAAATAGGAGGGGTGAGAGGACAGAGCCTTGCGGGACTCCAGCTGTGAGAGGTCGTGGGGAGGAGCGGGTGCCCTCGACTCGATATCGAAAAGAGCGGTTCGACAAGAAGTCCCGTATGATGAGCACGAGACTATCCGGCACGCCCATGTTGAATAGTTTGAAAATCAAACCGTTGTGCCAGACTTTGTCGAACGCTTTTGCGACGTCGAAGAAGAGAGCTCCCGTGTATAACGGTTTTGGTCGATTAAGCCCCACAAGAATGTGCTCCGTGAGGCGGTGCACCTGTTGAACACATGAGTGATTTGTACGGAATCCGAATTGTTCATCGATGAGAATGCCCTTGGATGAGACGAAGTCTCTGAGGCGTTTGTAGAGCAGACGCTCATACAGTTTGCCTAGAGACATGAGGAGGCTAATCGGGCGGTAGCTCGTCGGATGATTTTTTGGTTTACCGGGTTTATGTATGCCGATAACGTCCGCTTCTTTCCACACCGCGGGAAAGATACAGTTCGCCATAGCGGCATTAAAAATAGATGCCAACATCACGATGAGTTGGACGGGTAGAAGTTTAATAACGCGGTTGGATATACCGTCGGAACCGGGAGCCTTGCGAGGACGTAGGTCTTTGATCAAGTCTTTAACTTCCATCGGGGTGACGGGTGGTAACGCGTCCGAGGGTGGCAAGGAGACTCTGCGTTCTACCTCACTGTCTACTAATTCTACATGAACAGGGTCCACGGATTGAGTGCTGGGCGTGCACTGGGTTTGCAATGTATCGGCCAGCAGCTCTGCTTTTTCATCATCATCGAACGCCGCGAGTCGGCCTGAGGGGCCTACGAGGGGGGGCATAGTTACTACCGTATCCGATTTGAGAGTACGAGCTAAGCGGTAGTAAGACCTTTGGGAGGGCGCGAGTCCTTTTAAGAAATCAGACCATCTGGCATCTCGGACTTCGGCGATGCGAGACTTTACGTCGCGTTGTAGGGCACGCATTCGAATTCGATTTTCCGCGGTAGGATACCTGTCGTAGGCGCGTATCGAGGCGTTCTTAGCTCTAAGGAGTTCCCTAATATCGTCGGACAATTTGAAGCGGTAAAGGAAGTCCTCCGCTACAACTTGTTTCGATGACCTATCTAATGTCGAGGTGATGTGTGACGTTAAGATGTCTATGGCTTCAGCGGTATCCTGAGGAGACGGGGTAGAGTCCGGGCTAAACGGGAGCGATGGTGGATCAGATTCAGCCAGGCTGATGCCCAGCGTGTGCCAATTCACCACAGTCCTCGTGACGGGAACGGAATCGGGAGCGCGACCGAGCTTCATAACGACGGGACGGTGGTCTGAATCTAACTCTGAAACTACTTCGATCGAGTGTAAGCGCAGAGTTACGTTTTTTAATAACGCTATGTCGAGTATATCCGGGCGATGCGCGATATTTAGCGGGTAGTGAGTCGGGGTTAGCGGAGCGACGATATCGAAGGCGAGATCATCGACTAACGCGTCAAGCCGCCTGCCATTCGGGGTTGTAGTGTGTGAGTTCCACCTGATGTGTTTACAATTTAGGTCGCCCGCCAGAATGACAGAGCTCCCCATGCCGAGCAGCGCCTCGATATCACTGCTTAGAACGATCTTATCCGGTGGAAGATAAACGGACGCGATAACGATCGGCGCGTGTCCCGTCAGTGAGATTCGGCACACTGATGCTTCGATATTAGCGAGCGCGGGAGGATCGAGCGGAACGCAATGCAGGGCTCTTCTATAGTAAATGACAGTACCACCACCACGAGCAGAGAGCCTGTCGTTCCTGACCATGTTATAGTTGAGTTTCTTATTGGGGCTTAACAGAGGTACATTTTTGTGAGAAAGGTGTAAAAACGAATGCAGTTGTGTATCAAAATACAGTCCTGACGAACCTTGTGGAACCTGTTTCTCATACCATGTTCAATAACAGGCACTGGGTATTCCAACAAGATTCGGCGGCAGCTCATAGAGCGAAGAGCACACAAGACTGGCTGGCGGCGCGTGAAATCGACTTCATCCGGCATGAAGACTGACCCTCCTCCAGTCCAGATTTGAATCCGTTAGATTACAAGATATGGCAACACTTGGAGGAAAAGGCGTGCTCAAAGCCTCATCCCAATTTGGAGTCACTCAAGACATCCTTGATGAAGGCAGCCGCCGATATTGACATGGACCTCGTTCGTGCTGCGATAGACGACTGGCCGCGCAGATTGAAGGCCTGTATTCAAAATCACGGAGGTCATTTTGAATAAACTTTAGTGTCATAAGAATCTATGTTTTGTTAAGTTCATTTTGGTATATGAATGGTTACATAATGAATAAACTTGTTTCAATTATTTTACATTAAACATGTGACAGAATTTATGACCTGACTAGGTATATATTATGTATATGTACAAGAACTACAAGAATTGCTCGTTTAAAGGTATAAGATTACTAATGGCAAGAACTTATTGACTATTGCATATGGACTTCTTTCAAATCTTATCTGAAGAAATATGTATTAATAATGAAATTCTACCCGATGATTTGCAAGCGAAGTAAATTGCCGCTTCACAAGAAGTTGATATACTACATAGTTTGCATACGTTCAGTTATGCAAGTGTAGTGTTCGCTCACGTAGTCCGCACACATAGTATGAACTCTCTCCAGCTCATCCAATCCCATTTTTGCAGGATAGCCATCGGATCACCATGGTATTTGAGGAATGTCAATCTTCACGACGACCTCAAAGTATGTATCTAAAGGAAGCGTTAGAACGCTACTTTAAAAAAGCGGCGCGACACGATACCCCTCTTATCGTGGCCGCCACTAATTACATATTCGACCCAGGCTACGGGGCAACACAAAGCTGCCGTCACCCGTAGCATGTCTTATCGGATCCCCTGGATATTCGCTCTCGGTGCTTTTAGGCTTTTCAACCACCGGTCACTGTCCTCGTCAATTTCGTTGATTAGGACGAAGAGTTCGACGAGCGAACAAACCTATAGACATGATCCAATGAGCTATTCACCGGATCTTCTCGGTGAGTCGTAATTCTGATCCGGTGGTAGACTCTACGAAGTAATCGTGTTGCTAGGGCAACGTTAGCAAATTCTCTCAGGTTGAGCCCGTGAGCTCATCAACCAACCAGAGTATAAGTGGAACAGGTTTAGGCTACCAGCGAATAGGTAAGAACAAATAGTAATGACATGGATTCAAGCTCAATAAAGAGACATGCTTCACAGTAAAAATTATACTTGGCAACGCACTGTTAAAATAAGTGTGTGTTTGTTAACATAACATATTGCACAAAACGCTCACTAACCTGTATTAAAATCACTGTACTAAAACAAGCCGAAAATTTTTGTTCAGAAAAAAGAAGCAAATATCTTTTAAAAATATTTCCATTTTATTTCCATTTATATTATGACAAAGGTCATGAGTGGTTTGTTAAATCTGAAAACCGCTAGATAGGCACAATCCTCTAGAATAAGGTGGGTGGAGAAATTCCTGGAAATCAAACCATAAGTCTAAAAAGAAAGCGATTTAAAGAAATTTGTACCTTATTAATTTATGGTCGCAGATAGGCAGCCAATTCCCAGATATATCTAGTCTTAAATCAGTCATAAAGTCATAGTCTCAATTATTTTTAATATCGACTATCCCACCTTTGAAACTGGAAAGATTGAACAAGTGATTCTAATTTACAAACGGTCCCTATGATTATTATTAACTTTCGATCTTGTCTTTGTTTTTTATTTTATTTTTTTAATTATTTAAGATCCAATTTCAACAAAACAGTCTAAAATCATGTTGCAGTCAACATATAATGGGTTATGTTTGAATGACTAATTTTGCAAATATAACTTATGTTATTCAGATAATGGTAAACGGTGATTGAAATTAAGGTTATAATTGTGTCGACGGTCGATTTCCCATAACTTGTGCCCGAATCGAATGAGGACGGCTGGCAAACACTGATATTAGTTTTCTGTGTAAGCAATTTTGGTAAGTGTCCCCTGTTATTCGTACGTATTACCAGCCCGGGTTGACCCCATCCCTGACCGAGCTCGTATCACGATTCGTTTATTGAATTGTAACATGACGCACGTTCAATTTTTACTGGTAATAATTATTGAATATAAGAGCTCAGATGATTGATATTAGTGACGTGACTTCATAAGGCAAACTTTGTTCGGTTCTGATTTATTTTTTGTATTACTGTACGATGTCTTGGTTCGATTATCGAATACAATTATTTCATTGCAAATAATGAAAAGAAATGCCTTTTCTTGTGAACCACAAATCTAATTTTCATAATTCAACGATTTATAAATATCCTTTTTATTTGTATGTATAACCAAATGAAGGTAAACAATTCATTGTGTCTCAAAAAATTGTAACAATAAACATAAATGAAAAACACGTTGTCTATACACTACCTTTTACAAAAACGGCATGCTCAATGAAGTACTAAGTAATCACTTAGTGATGTAGCCGTGTTGATTTCAAAGAATAATCAAGGTTATTAAACAAAAATTTAGTTTTATGTAATATTATAAAAAAGACCCGTTTCATAATACGCAAAAGTAAAAAAAAAAATACACAAATTTAGCTCGTGAGGAAAGAATAGGAGGCTTTCGCATTTCGTGTGGGCCTGACAAAATTTTATGAACTAATTTCCCTGAGACAACATTCCTTATATGCCAGGGTAGCGCTCCCGGCCACGCACGCGTTTTTTGGACAAAAACCAGCTTGTGTGTTTAATGAAAACTGTGTACCACAATATGCCTCCGGGGACCGCTTTCGCTGATTGTGGATTTTTTCTATATGTTTTGTTTACGGTTTTTTTTTGTATACAAACAGCAAATTGCTTTTGTCTACAGTTCGTACTTGATTAGTTATTATTTCTTTTTATCGAGCGTGACTTTCAACGAGTATCACTAGATCAAGAGTAGGTATCTATACCTACTCGTCAAAGTATACTTATTTAATATATATAATACATATAAGTTTATATATGTGGTGGTCGTATACAGAGTGTAAAAAGATACTTTTCGAAGCTAATATGCGTAGAACATATTAATCGCTTAGTAATATTTCAAAGCAGTCTAAACCGGGAGCAAAAGACTGGATACCACGTCAGTACATTCATAATTGAGCATGATAGCAATTTCTCTATAATATCCTGTCGTGAATCACTAGTTCTGTAATAAATCTTATCTGATATCGTGAACGATTCCCTTGTCCCTGGTATTTTAATGTTTTGTAATTTAAAATATTCATCGGTTATCGCGAGTCATAGGCATCGTCGACATTTGAATAACGTGTTAACGATGCTATAGTTTTCTATAAAAAAATCTTGAATCCTTCTGAAGTTGCTTTTCACACTAAAACACAAAACAGTATCTTACATATTTGTATGACTTCAGTTTTTAACTTCATGAAAAAAGGACCTAAATGTTAGAGAAGCGCCAACTATTTTTTCTATTAATGTTAGCGTGATTATTTATTTCCTAGACCATCGCGCACCATTCGTGGAATGAACTTTGTTTCTTTAAAGACAAAATTGGCCATGTATTTATATACGCGTATTTAAACTCATTTTAAATACCATACGCAAAAAACTAAATTGATACCTGATAAACACAGTAAACCTTGGTCTGTAAACAGAACGGTGACTGGGCGAATCCGCAGGCGGGTACCAATTATTCTAATGAAATATGTACTTAACCAATGTTCAAGATTGACTTCCACCGTGCAGGAATAACATCGTGTAATAAAAATCAAAGCCGCAAAATTATAATTTGCGTAATTACTGGTGGTAGGACCTCTTGTAAGTCCGCACGGGTGGGTACCACCACCCTGCTTATTTCCGCCGCGAAGCAGTAATGCGTTTCGGTTTGAAGGGTGGGGCAGCCGTTGTAACTATACTGAGACCATAGAACTTATATCGCAAGGTGGGTGGCGCATTTACGTTGTAGATGTCTATGGGCTCCGGTAACCACTTAACATCAGATGTGCTTTGTGTTCGTTCACCCATATAAGTAATGAAAAAAAGATAAGAGTACGAGACATACCGCGACCGGTTATAATTGTACGCATCGTGCTTACTAAAGTTTTTTTTTTTTTATGGTTGAAAGATTACTGGTGGCCCGGAGGCCTTTCCAGCTTCACCAGGACAAGTGGGCGAGCAAAGGCTCAGCCAGGAGGGAGGCTCACCCAGGAGGGTAACTTACTAAAGTATGGGCAGTGACAATGAAGCCTTTAATTTATAGACATACCCTTCAATTTTCATTTCTTAACATTTGTTTGCTTTATTATCTAACTAAGTCAATCCACCCTGAGCTTGATCGTTAATATTATCTGTCACTTTGTAACATAAATAAATACAAACATAATCGTTTAAGGAGCTCTTGTCCTTATACCACTATGTGTGTCCACGCATATCCTTCTCTCGCATATCCTCTTTCACATATACCACCCAATTCTTTTAGAAGGCCTCCTGCTTGGTATTGTTTAAGGTGCTATAATTATATAAACACTAGCCTCTTGCATCGTTAAACCAAAATCGTTAGTCTTCTATGAGTCAAGGTCGTATTTAGCATTTCTCAATAAAATCATAATGACTGCAGATATCTAAGTATTGTCTTCTTGGGTAGCTACCAAGGCATATAGATTTTTTTAACGTGACAACGTCTTATAATTCGATGGAGCCGGCTGCATGCACGAAAAAACATGACTTTTTGAGGCGTTCCATTTAAGGCTTGAAGTTCAAGCGAGAGCGCGCAACAAGCGACAAAGAGGTACAATCGGCCTCCGCGTTCGGCAGCGTTCGACATCTGTCTCTCTCCTACTTGAGTGAGCGATGCATCTACGTGGACAGGTGCTACAATAATACATTTACATGTTTTCGTCAAGTATAAAGTTCAGTGAAAAGTTAATGTGGTGTCAATTGTCCATACAGAATATCTATCAAACAAATAAAATTAAAATTTTCTTTTGAAAAATAAAACCATTCCATCAGTATTTTCTTATGACGTTGTCACGTTCAACTATCGTTAGTAAACCGACTTTACAGCCAACCGATTTTTTTTACATTAAATAACAAATATTGCACGTCAAATTGAAAAACGTGGCTGTATCGCGAAAGAAGATTTAATAGCGACGGAAGGTGAGCGCAGGAATTCGCAATAAGCCCCCACCTTTGTCTCGGCAAAGCGCCCCTTTATTTCCCAAGTTCCTTGGATTTCATCCACTATGTACACGTAGTGTAGCAACCGAATTGTTCGAGCACATTTTTCTTCGGAGCGGCCATTCCCACAGTCAAAAGTTGTAGGAAATATACGACTCCTAGACGTGAACCTCTGTAATTTCCCTGTTTAATTTGTATAATTTCAAATTTATGTGTTAAGTTCGGAATTCGTCCGTGGATGGTAATTAATTAAACCTGCTTTTAAACAGGACGATATTCGGACTTTAACGTGTTTATATTTTTATTACTTCATTGTAGCACATTAAATAGATAGAAAGCTATTATACATAGACAAATAAAAACGAGGATGAATTTAGGCTACAGAGCAATATCTGATACTTAAAATTATGCAGTTAAAATGGGTGAACAGAGTGAATTATTTTTGTAGTAGGATAAAAAGAATAATAGTGACTGCTCATAATAGATACTACTCAAATCATGAGAAACGCTTTGATAATAACGTGACGATTGTGGAAAATACTCATTAAGCTCGAATTTTTTTTTGTGAACTTAATTTGTTACCGCTAGCGCCATCTATCGGTATCCACCAAATACAAATGAGAAACTGCAGATTCAGAATTAAGTGCAATTTTCAACCGGTGCAAAGATACTTGCCAGCTTCAGACCTCAATTCGTCTTAATATAAATAATACTAAAATCATAATATATATGTAAATATATAAGAACAGCGAGTACTGTGATCCGCCACGTCAAGAGTCGCATATTCAACGTTGTCAAATATTAAGTGTATCTATGCAACTATCGTTGCAACGTTGCATTTGACGGATTGTTTTTCTGTCGCACGCTCCATACCAAACAGTATGTATGATGTATCACGTCTCCGTACATCCGAAAATAACATTAACGACGAGGATGCGATACATAAGTAACTACTACCTTGTTATAAGCCCATTTTATATGATACCTATTTTCTTTCAATAGCATTTCGAATATATTTCACAACATGAACCAAATTAACTAACCGCAAAATATAAAATGTGGTTAAATTTATTCGATAAGTAGATTTCAACAGTTCGCTTGTCCAAAAACATTAAAATTATTGACGTTTAAAATGTTTGGATTCTCATTAAGTGAAATAAACTGGCGATTGAAAATTATGAAAATATTCCTCTATAAATTCGAGCATGACATAAAAAATCCACGTCTGAACGTAACGTGTATCTTGATAGAAACTCGTTTCTATCATCATCCTACTTACTTCTCTTGCGAATCAGTCGTACGTTCTGGCTTGACGGGTGGGACATATGTTATATAATTCAATTCAAGACTTCAACTTTTTGTCCTCTGGTAGCCGTTGAGATGGCCCACGAGTTCATTCAACTACGTAAAGCAAAAATTATGTTACCCATCTCACATTTGGTTGAAGTCTAAAGCCTAAATGATTATTGTTCATCCGGGTAGTAATCAGACCTCGGCGTCCCTGTGCTATCTACCGCTACTACTGCCTTATCCATCCATAGGGCTCGTGCTATCAGCTCAATTCTTTCCTATATCTCTAATACCTTATTGCATTATATAAATCGTTGCTATGCATATATCTACCATGAAATAAGTGAATTCGATATCAAAAGTATACGACATTTGTTCGCCACTGCCATTGATTCTGTAATATTATATCTTGAGGCGGGAAGCTGAATCGTGATGTTTAAGGGCACTGCGAACTGCCTAACATTAACTATTATATTTACAGCTATTATTTTCATCTCATACATCTAGAAACGCTGTACGGTACGTTTTGCGTGTGGCAAGCTGAGGGTTGTCTGAGTTTGACAGATGACAGATGACAGAATGAAGAGAGATAACGTAGGCGAAGGTTTTTTGTTTTTGCGGTTTATTTACTGAAGTCCGAAACACTCAGTGTTCCACTCCAAAATGTATTTAATTCTGATCTCACATACATAATATTCATATAGTAAGCAATATTGTCATCCTTAAATTATATTATGTCTCTGAAAGTCGATTTATAATATTTTGATAAATCGTTTTTTTAACTTATCTTTTTCCATACCTATAGACGCGAAAAACTTACCGGTTAGCGATATTTTCGTTTTTTACGATTATAGCACCCAAAAAATTACTGTACATACTAAGTTACTCCCGCAGGCTATTTTGGTTCATTACTCCCTCAATGCCTTCACGGTTCGTTAGAAATGTAAAAACTTCACTCCGTCAGGATCAATATTGGAAGTGAGATTAAACTTTGACGCCCGTCCTCGGACCATATTTAAATTAGACTGTTGGATTCGGGAAATCACCAAACCTACTCCGGTTCGTGTTCCAACTTTCGGTTTACTTGATAACTGTCGAGAATACTGATTGATTTCTGTATTATTTTGTATTTACAGCTATCATTCGTTGATTTAGCTCACCGATCACTAGGTTCGGATAGCTTAAATTAATTTAAACTAATATAATATATTAATTACCTGTTAAGCGAAGAGACTCCACGATTGATACAGTGGTCGACATTTAAGGGACTTGTTTAACTGTAATAAAGTAAATAGCACTATGCATTGGGTGAAGAGACTCTTTTAGAGGCAGATACGGGATTAAATTACTACCCTAACGAAAACTACATACTAGGAAAAATATGTACTAACTAGGAAAAATAATTTAATGAGACAATTAAATTATTATTTTTTTCAATAAAATGCTAAATATGCCAGAAGTAACAAAAGCAGGATTCCCCACGTAGACTCTAGGTATCAGCTAATTTTAATATCACCATAATTATTATTATAATTGTTTTGTGATACAAAAGATATCAGAAAATATAATTTCGTTGTTCATTTTCATTGTGGTATTACGAATCATCGGAAACTGTCTATTCACACCCTATGTATACAAGATTTGAATATATATTTTACAATAGTAATACCTAGTATTATAATACTCGTAAAAGGAGTAGTAACAGATACAACGCACAACTTCAATGCACTAAAAAGGAATTAAATTTAAAAGAACACAATTTCAATGCTCTTTAGTATACTGGCAAGTAGATCAACGATGCAAGTATATCATAATAGGCCCATAACATTCAAATCAGTACTACAATGAATTAATACTAAATTATTTATGTAGCTTCTTTCATTGAGAATAACTTATCAATTCTGATGAAATACAATACGTACGAAATTCATAGGACGAGTATAATCGAAAACCCGGTTTGAGCTCCACAATAGCCAACGATTGCCCAAGTTATACAATATCGTTTTCGAAGAGAAACTTTCGGTCGGCATTACCCTGGTAAATCTTTTCAAGGTTTAGAAAAATAATTGGATTGCTACATTGAGGGAGAGCAATTACATTCGGCAAGAGAAGCGATTTCGATTTACTCAACATGGCGATTTAGGTAAACTTCCACGGTATTAAATTTTGCTACCCCATTTTATATTTGGTTCATAAATCCAGTTTAAGGGTTCGATTACGTTTCCCCGTCTTATTTAAATGTGTATGGGTAAGCTAACGGAGCTCCCTGTGAAAATGTTTAAATGTGTTTACTGCTCTCATATTATTTGCACAAGATAATTAAAAGTTCTATTTTTTTACTTTGTTTAATAGATCTATTTTTGCACACACGACACAATATAAATCGTCGTAAGTGAGACTTTACTATTGTACTACCCGAAACTGTAGCCGAGTTCAACCATACTGCCTAGAACCAATGCATTAATGCACAGTATGGTGTCGACAGACCTTTTTTGTATCGTACCATCCGGCTTCGGAGTGAACGCGCCTCCGCGGTGTTTCCTGAACATTATGATACGCCCTTCTGGCGAGCGGACAGGGGTTTGGCGGTATCCCTGGCATTAACGATGTCCATGAGCAACGGTAACTACTCACAATCAGGCCCCTATCTTAGTCTGACCACAAGTGCAAAAAGTCGTCGTGGCCTAAAGGATAAGACGTCCGGTGCATATGTAGCGATGCATCGGTGTTCGAATCCCGGCGGCAGGTACCAATTTCTCTAATGAAATACGTACTTAACAAATGCTCACGATTGACTTCCCCGGTGAAGGAATAATATCTTGTAATAAAAATGAAACCCACAAAATTATAATTTACTTAATTACTGGTGGTAGGACGTCTTGCGAGTCCGCACAAGTAGGTACCACCTCCGTGCTTATTTTTGCCGTGAAGCAGTGATGCGTTTCGGTTTGAAGGGCGGGGCAGCCGTTGTACTGTTAAAAGTGAGACCTTGCAACTTATGTCTCAAGGTGTGTGGCATTTACATTGTAGATGACTATGGGCTCCGGTAACCACTTAAGATCAGGTGAACCTGAGCTCGTCCACCAATCCAAGCAAAAAAAAACTCAAAGTAGGTAAGATACATTAAATGAGAAATCAATTTTCAGAATAAATATATTTTAATCTGGTATTCGAGTCAGGATTAAAAGATTTAAAGGTATTTGTGAAATGCTCCTTTACATAGATAGATATAATAATATAGATGTCAAGCTACTAAAAGAGTGATAGATATACAATAAAATAACTGTAGCCAACACTCACTCCAATGCAGTCATAATATTGCATTTGCTGCTTCCCGGAACTTAAGCATTAGCTAGTGAGTATTTCCTCTGGCGCACATGGTCGGTTCGCCTCTAATGGAGCGAGCTCTTACAAAGTTTTACCAAACCCAAGACAGTATAAAAAGTTTCTCTGACTGAAAATTGCTAAACATCGGTCAAATACGTGTATAAAAAGTTCTCGGGGCGAAGATAATCCTTGTTTGTTTCTAAGTTTTTTTTTTCTTCAGTATAATTTCCTATTCTTGTTTAAGACATATTTTCAGTTCTTCTCTAAGGAAGTACGAATTTGACTTTGAATTTAAAATTTCACTCATACGAATCTCTCAATTGGAATGTAGATCATTAAGTACTTATATAATTTGATGCATTACATACGATTGATTTTTAAAATTTTGAATTTGCCCTGATAATGGAGCACTATACAAATTAATCTGATTTTGATTGCAAAAGTATTGGTTGTTCGGAAAGTAATTAGTAATTTCGTTTTTTTTTTTTGTAGAAATGAAAGACAGTTTTCGTATAATAAACAAATAGTTTATAAAATTACATATTGGCCGTTCTGGTCCAATACCTTTTGCCATCTTTCTGGTAGTAGCATAATTCCACGCTCATAAAATTTTTGGTCTTTGCTGGCAAAAAAGTGATCGACGTGCTTTTTGTTTTTTTAAATGTGAAGTTGGGTGCACAAAAATACAATTAAATCCTCTGTCGGGAAAAAACGAAATTACTTTCCAAACAACCTATTAAATAGTCAGCGTCTCCTGTTTCAGATTATACGAAGCCGTTTTGTTTCTCTCTGTGTTTTGTACTACGAGTAATATACCAAGGGGTATATTCTGCAGAATCGTTCGAGATTTCTCGTTTACCATCGCGCCACCAGCATTCGAAGCCAGAGTAACAATAGTGAACTCCTGCTCACCACTGCGCTCATACGCGTTGCATTCCGAAACTGGTGATAAGACATCTTGTGAGCCCGGATAGGTAAGGCCACCACCCCGCCTATTTCTATCGTGAAGCAGTAATGCGTTTCGGTTTGAAGGATGGGGCAGTGGTTGTACTGAGAAACTGAGACTTAGAGCTCTTGTCTAAAGGATGGCAACATTTACGCTGTCTATGTGCTCCGGTAACCACTTGACACCAGATGGGCCGTAATCTCGTCCATCCATCTTAGTAATAAACAATATTAAACCTTCAGGCCGAGTATATAGAGTAGTACATATAATCAAGTGGATATCCAAAAGGAATTTTTTAAACCGTATGATGAAGTAATTATCTTATTAATATTAACATGAAATGGAAACGTTTGAAGACATTTGACGCAAGCTAATTATGTTTCACCCCAAAGTAAACATGGCCAACGCTCTCTTGCATGAAACATCATGATCTGAAACATTCCCGAGGAAAATATTTTATATAAAACGTAACACGTGTTAGCTAAATAAAATCTAACACAGGTGTTAGGTGACTAGAACTATTTAACAGCAGACATATGCAGGAAAGTTCATCATTAGACAGTTCATCATTTCAATGTATAATTCTTCCATAATTTTAAATAATTAACTTACTAGGTGGGTTATTTTCGCTTTTCAACAATAACATATTAAAGGGTAAGGATTCAATTTAGTCTGCGTGTATATTTGTGAACACAATGTCGTTTCTACATTTTTTTTATGGTTATTTATATTTTTGAAGAATCTTGAAATTCCTTTGTCGATTTTTTTTAATTACGTAGATGAATCAACACGCTCACTGATTTTAAAAAAAAAGTCGCCACCCACCCCGTGACATGAGGTCAAACTCTCTCAATTGTACCATACAGCGGCCTTCCCACGCATCGAAACAAAACACATTTCTAGACGATTTTAAGCGACAGAAATTATAGAAAGAAATACTAATTATGAGGGCAAGAAAATAAAAATATCGAAGGGTACAGTAAACAACCAGTATCAATTAATAAATCTGCAGGTTCTAAATATGTAATAACCAAGCCTTATTTCGGTGAGGGATAGAAATAGGTATGACTGTAATAAGTGAAATAGTGTCTGGAACAAAAAAAAAATATTAGTTCAATTACATTTAATAACAAAACAAATTTACTCTCGGTATTTAAAAAAAATCGAACTATCCACATGAATATTGACGAATGTTACTTATACCGTGTTAAAAAAGTAATCCATCATTTTTCTAAGAAACTTTTTATTCAGTGATTATTAAGTTTTCATTGAAAAGTACAATGATTGACTAACTAAAAATAATATTTAATGGGACTTGCGATTTCTTGGAGAGCAAGGAAGACAAGTAAGACCAGGCTTCTAAATTAAATATTAAACACAAAGCTGTCAAAATTTCTCTTACACAAGTATGAAAATGTCATTTTCTGTAAATATACGTTATCTACAATAATCTCATTGGGAATACACTAGGTATTAACTTAATGGTCCCATTCGTTAACAACAATACAAGTGAATCCACCTACACCCAATACAAACTACATGTACGTCTTAATTGAATTAACTTAATTACCACGTTCTAGACTAAGATTGGGTTCTGACAGTTGATGAGATAGCTCGCTAATAATATACTCGCCGGTTTAGATGCATTTTGATTGTGCAAAGTCTAATAAATATCTGATAAACTACCGAAGGACTTGGTGATGCGGTAGTTATCGCCTATGACTCTTGCGCTGAGGTTCATAGACTCAATTCCCACATTGGGTAAACATTCGTGTCATGAACAGGCTTTCTTACTCTTTCTCAGGGTGTTTATTATCTATATATGTTTATATTTAAAGGTGTATACCTATGTGAGTCTCTGATACCCAAAACCCGGAATCCTAATTTAGAACCGAATGACTATGCGTGATTTGATCCCAGTTTCACAAAAAAAAACACCTTTGTCCGACATATCTATCTGTTGTTTTAATACTAAAGTTAATGTTGTTTTTAGTAGCTCTATAATTTGCGAATTATAACTTTTTTGCAGACTAAAATAATATAGATAAATATTGAATTTAGTTAATGTATCAACATTTTTTAGACATTTCTCTTTAATAATTCATATCAGTAAAACAAAAAATTGATTTTTAGTAAATCAAATTGAGCGTTAATATAATAACAAGCTTTTTACATATCACTTAAATATCAAAGTGTATTGTGTTATGTATTGTATCCAATTGTAAGACTCTTCTATTGCCAGTCTATTAAAATGTTTGCTTCAAATCATTCTATAACAATTTGTAATACCTACGGTAGGTTTCTAATTCTAAAAAAAAAGCCAATATAAATTGCAATACAATTTACATACTGTGATCGCAAAAATGTGAAAAATAACGCACGTTGTGCTCGTAAGGGTATTAAGTAATTTGAAGGGCAGAACTGAACCCTGGGGGCTTCCATCCATCACGAGACTCGCTCAATTGACATCGACGTCAACGCTTAACCCCTAGTTGGTAACGTTTGTGATACATGACATCTTTGAGGTAAAAAAAAAAGAAAAAAAAAGATAAAAAACATCGATTTATACGTTACATTGTTTCAATATATTCTGTCAAACAAGTACTTGCATTAACGTGCCACAATTTCAATTCAAATGTCAAGTACAAATACACATTTGGATTTAAAGTTAGCCAAAGACAGATGAGGTTCTATTCAAAAATCAAGAAATCTATTTGATTGTTTTAGAAGCTTGCGATTTTTTGAAACTTGCGCGAGTTGTGGACATAATAAAAACTAAATATTTCTACTGCTTACAGCTGACGTACAGAAGTTCGTGACCACAAAAAACTGTAAAGTATTCTAACCGTCGGAAACATAATAATTTAATAACACTAACTAACTAACTAACTATGACGACGCTTGCAGCTGAAAGTAAGCATTGTAGTTTTTGACGAAGCATCCTGCCGATAACTCTATTTCTGTAATCTGACGAAGCATGTTGCGGATAATAACATGTACTTTTAGATTAGGAATATTATGTTCTTTTATTTATAATAAAGTTTGAATTTTTTATTCACCTACTACAACTAACTAACTAATAAAACTCGCGGATGGATCTGGACTGCCCAATAATGCAACACTGGACACGTGTGCATGTTCGATTCCGATAGAGGCACCCGTCACGTGCGGACGTGCTCATCGTCCACTCGATCGCCCGGTCTTTGTTCGCCCGGCTTTTGTTAGCCCGGCCATTGTTCGCGCGGCCTGTGTTCGTGGTACATCTGCCGACTAAGTGCTCTTTCTGGAAGTTTTTATTTGTTTTGTTTCCTTTTGTTGTTTCTGTGTTCGTGGTACATCTGCCGACAAAGTGGTTTCCTGCAAGTATTTATTTGTTTTGTTTCTTTTCGTAATTTCTGTTTTGCTGTGCTTTTTCTTTGTCCTGTAGTAATCGCGCCGCATTGCCACCTGTGTTCAATAGAACCGCTCAGGTCCGAGAAGTTGGGGCCTCGCCGCAAGGCGAGTGTTTTCAAGACCCGGGGCCGCCCCACCTGGGTACTCAGCGATCATGGACGCTGTATTCGCGGAATTCCTCCGACTTCGCCACCCACAGCTCGCCTCGGAGTTTTTGGCCTTCAAGGCCAATCACACTGCGAGCCCTCTCGAGGACTCCGCCGCGCTCGCTGCTCCTGCGTCGCCTGTACCTGCGTGCAGAGCTTCTGCATTGAGCACCGCAGCCTCTGTCGTGCCTGCCGCTCCCGTGTCGCCTATACTGGCGAGAAAAGCTGCTGCGTCGTCCGCCGTGACCATCGTTTCAGCTGAGCGATCATCCGCGGCCTCCGTCGCGCCCTCTAAAACACCTACACTTGCTCGTAGGTCGCCTGCACCCGCCTCCTCGTGCTCCGACTCTGACTCGGACATGGAGGTCGACCTCGCCCCCGCCTCATCGACGGATGGATTCACCCTGGTACAGAAGGGTAAGAAGCGTGCCGCGGAGTCTCGAGCTCCCGCGGCCGCTAAAATTAGCAAAGCCGTGAACGCGTCGCGCCCCCGCCCTCAGACTCCCGTTGCGCCCCCAGCCCGTGCCACTCCGTCGCCGCGTCCGGTGGCACAAAATAAAACCCAGACCCCTCCCCCGGTTATCCTTCAGGAGAAGGCAGCTTGGGATCGAGTTTGCCTGGCCCTTAAGGCCAAAAATATAAATTTCACGAATGCCCGTAACCTCGCGAACGGCATTCAAATTAAGGTTCAAACACCCGACGACCATAGGGCCCTCTCTTCTTACCTCCGTAAGGAGCGTATAAGTTTCCATACGTATACGCTCCAGGAGGAGCGCGAACTCCGCGTTGTAATACGCGGAATCCCTAAAGAGTTAGATGTAGAGCTCGTAAAAGCCGACCTGTTAGAACAAGGCCTTCCAGTGAATTCTGTGCACCGTATGCACACCGGTCGCGGTAGGGAGCCATATAATATGGTTCTAGTCGCTCTCCAGCCTACCCCCGAGGGTAAGAAAATCTTTAACACACAGACCGTCTGTAGGCTCTCTGGTATCGCTGTCGAAGCCCCCCATAAAAAAGGCACTCCTAGCCAGTGCCATAACTGTCAATTGTACGGGCACTCTTCCCGTAACTGTCACGCGCGCCCCCGATGTGTTAAGTGTTTGGGCGATCACGCCACGGCCCTCTGCGCTCGCGACCAAAAAACCGCGACGGAACCGCCTAGCTGCGTCCTGTGTCGAACACAGGGTCACCCCGCGAATTACCGTGGTTGCCCCCGAGCCCCTAAAATAAATCGCCGCGTCGCCCGCCAAAACCGCCTCCGAGCTTCCGGCCCAGACATCAAAGCCTCGGCACCCTCTGCGTCGCAGGCTAAGCCAGCGTTCGTTCCGGCGGCGGTGCCCAGTGTCTCGGCCTGGGCAAAACCGCTGCCGTACACGAACACGGCTACAACTCCCTCCTCCGCGATTCGTCCCGCCCCCGCGACTCGTCCCTCTCCCGCGACTTGCCCTCCGACCGCGTCCGATAATCTCGCTTTAGCGATCGACTTCTTTCAGTCGATCAACTTTGAGCGCGTTAACGCTTTGGGCGACGCCATTCGCGCTGCCTCCACTGCACAACACTTTATCGCCGTTGTGCAGGAATACGCCGACGTATACGCGTCATTAAATACGTACGTCCTCCCCTCACTCCGCCGGTAATCAATGGCGTATATAAGTAGAATAAAGCCCCTATCCGTAACGATAGGATTTTTTAACGCTTACGGTCTCGCAAATCAACGTGATCAGGTTTCTGACTTTTTGCGTGACCACCAAATTGATATCTTTTTAGTGCAGGAGACCCTACTTAAGCCCGCGCGCCGTGACCCTAAAATCGCGAACTATAACATGATCAGGAACGACAGGCTCTCTGCCCGTGGTGGTGGTACCGTCATTTACTATAGAAGAGCCCTGCATTGCGTCCCGCTCGATCCTCCCGCGCTCGCTAATATCGAAGCATCAGTGTGCCGAATCTCACTGACGGGACACGCGCCGATCGTTATCGCGTCCGTTTATCTTCCACCGGTTAAGATCGTTCTAAGCAGTGATATCGAGGCGCTGCTCGGTATGGGGAGCTCTGTCATTCTGGCGGGCGACCTAAATTGTAAACACATCAGGTGGAACTCACACACCACAACCCCGAATGGCAGGCGGCTTGACGCGTTAGTCGATGATCTCGCCTTCGATATCGTCGCTCCGCTAACCCCGACTCACTACCCGCTAAATATCGCGCATCGCCCGGATATACTCGACATAGCGTTATTAAAAAACGTAACTCTGCGCTTACACTCGATCGAAGTAGTTTCAGAGTTAGATTCAGACCACCGTCCCGTCGTTATGAAGCTCGGTCGCGCTCCCGATTCCGTTCCCGTCACGAGGACTGTGGTGGATTGGCACACGCTGGGCATCAGCCTGGCTGAATCTGATCCACCATCGCTCCCGTTTAACCCGGACTCTATCCCGTCTCCTCAGGATACCGCTGAAGCCATAGACATCTTAACGTCACACATCACCTCGACATTAGATAGGTCATCG
This sequence comes from Bombyx mandarina, assembly GCF_030267445.1. Taxonomy (NCBI): domain Eukaryota; kingdom Metazoa; phylum Arthropoda; class Insecta; order Lepidoptera; family Bombycidae; genus Bombyx; species Bombyx mandarina. The sequence goes on along the minus strand of NC_143224.1, from coordinate 6,714,166 downwards.
AAACAAGTTGTAGCGGAGGACTTCCTTCACCGCTTCAAATTGTCCGACGATATTAGGGAACTCCTTAGAGCTAAGAACGCCTCGATACGCGCCTACGACAGGTATCCTACCGCGGAAAATCGTATTCGAATGCGTGCCCTACAACGCGACGTAAAGTCTCGCATCGCCGAAGTCCGAGATGCCAGATGGTCTGATTTCTTAGAAGGACTCGCGCCCTCCCAAAGGTCTTACTACCGCTTAGCTCGTACTCTCAAATCGGATACGGTAGTAACTATGCCCCCCCTCGTAGGCCCCTCAGGCCGACTCGCGGCGTTCGATGATGACGAAAAAGCAGAGCTGCTGGCCGATACATTGCAAACCCAGTGCACGCCCAGCACTCAATCCGTGGACCCTGTTCATGTAGAATTAGTAGACAGTGAGGTAGAACGCAGAGCCTCCTTGCCACCATCGGATGCGTTACCACCCGTCACCCCGATAGAAGTTAAAGACTTGATCAAAGACCTACGTCCTCGCAAGGCTCCCGGTTCCGACTGTATATCTAACCGCGTTATTAAACTTCTACCCGTCCAACTCATCGTGATGTTGGCATCTATTTTCAATGCCGCTATGGCGAACTGTATCTTTCCCGCGGTGTGGAAAGAAGCGGACGTTATCGGCATACATAAACCCGGTAAACCAAAAAATCATCCGACGAGCTACCGCCCGATTAGCCTCCTCATGTCTCTAGGCAAACTGTATGAGCGTCTGCTCTACAAACGCCTCAGAGACTTCGTCTCATCCAAGGGCATTCTTATCGATGAACAATTCGGATTCCGTACAAATCACTCATGCGTTCAACAGGTGCACCGCCTCACGGAGCACATTCTTGTGGGGCTTAATCGACCAAAACCGTTATACACGGGAGCTCTCTTCTTCGACGTCGCAAAAGCGTTCGACAAAGTCTGGCACAATGGTTTGATTTTCAAACTATTCAACATGGGCGTGCCGGATAGTCTCGTGCTCATCATACGGGACTTCTTGTCGAACCGCTCTTTTCGATATCGAGTCGAGGGAACCCGCTCCTCCCCACGACCTCTCACAGCTGGAGTCCCGCAAGGCTCTGTCCTCTCACCCCTCCTATTTAGCTTATTCGTCAACGATATTCCCCGGTCGCCGCCGACCCATTTAGCTTTATTCGCCGACGACACGACTGTTTACTATTCTAGTAGAAATAAGTCCCTAATCGCGAAGAAGCTTCAGAGCGCAGCCCTAGCCCTAGGACAGTGGTTCCGAAAATGGCGCATAGACATCAACCCAGCGAAAAGTACTGCGGTGCTATTTCAGAGGGGAAGCTCCACACGGATTTCCTCCCGGATTAGGAGGAGGAATCTCACACCCCCGATTACTCTCTTTAGACAACCCATACCCTGGGCCAGGAAGGTCAAGTACCTGGGCGTTACCCTGGATGCATCGATGACATTCCGCCCGCATATAAAATCAGTCCGTGACCGTGCCGCGTTTATTCTCGGTAGACTCTACCCCATGATCTGTAAGCGGAGTAAAATGTCCCTTCGGAACAAGGTGACACTTTACAAAACTTGCATAAGGCCCGTCATGACTTACGCGAGTGTGGTGTTCGCTCACGCGGCCCGCACACACATAGACACCCTCCAATCCCTACAATCCCGCTTTTGCAGGTTAGCTGTCGGGGCTCCGTGGTTCGTGAGGAACGTTGACCTACACGACGACCTGGGCCTCGAATCAATTCGGAAATACATGAAGTCAGCGTCGGAACGATACTTCGATAAGGCTATGCGTCATGATAATCGCCTTATCGTTGCCGCCGCTGACTACTCCCCGAATCCTGATCATGCAGGAGCCAGTCACCGTCGACGCCCTAGACACGTCCTTACGGATCCATCAGATCCAATAACCTTTGCATTAGATGCCTTCAGCTCTAATACTAGTGGCAGGCTTAGGGACCCCGGTAACCGTACTCGTCGAACTCGACAAAGAGGTCGACGTGCAACCTAACCCATGCATCAGCCCGCTGAGTTTCTCGCCGGATCTTCTCAGCGGGTCGCGATTCCGATCCGGTAGTAGATTCATTCGCGAAACAATTGCTCTTGAGTTGTTAGGTCTCCTTCGGAGGCGCTCGGGCAGTTGTTAGCAAATCCCACCCCTCTTGGCTGAGCCTTTGCTCGCCCACCTGTCCTGGTGAAACTGGAAAGGCCTTCGGGCCACCAGTAAACTTTCAATCATAAAAAAAAAAAAAAAAAAAAAAAAAAAAAAAAACGTGTGCATGTTAAGGTAGTTTTGACGTTCATTTTTATTTTTTGTTTATTATTATTATTGTTTTTATTTTATTCCGAAATTGTGGTTATTGTTTTTATTTAATTCTGGTATACTACATGAAACGTTAATGAATGTAATATGGATGCAAAATGTGAAGTAAATGAAATAAATAAAGAAACCGTGAAAGTAGTTTAATAATGAATCATCTGACTCATAACAAATTAGAGTTGCTTCGAAACGCAAAAAATGATAATAAAGTCTCAATTGTACTATATTTCTATAGCATTCAAATTAAGGTCTCCAATTACAGCTCGTGTAAACCAGGCTTAATGGAAGATTTATGGGTGCATTCTGCTCCCACGTACTAGCACTTCAAGCGTGATGACTCCTGTCAATCAATCTTAAAATTGTCGCTACAACATCTCTTAGCGTAGATACGTTGGCACCTGGATTCCTTTTTTTTTTTAGACTGGTATTCGCCAATTTTGGTGTTTGATAAATTTAATCAATACAAAGAAACACAAATCAAAATGATGAACAACTAACCTTTTCATTAAAAAACTACCACAATTTAGTATTAAATTAAAATTTTGTACAATAGACACGTCTCCGTGACTTGACATCTGTTTAATTAGTTGCATACGGATACATTTTGTATGCTTTCTAAATGTTAAAAAAATAGCTTACATATATTTTTTTTATTGCTTAGATGGGAGGACGAGCTCACAGCCCACCTGGTGTTAAGTGGTTACTGGAGTCCATAGACATCTACAACGTAAATGCGCCACCCACCTTGAGATATAAGTTCTAAGGTCTCAATATAGTTACAACGGCTACCCCACCCTTCAAACCGAAACGCATTACTGCTTCACGGCAGAAATAGGCGGGGTGGTGGTACCTACCCGTGCGGACTCACAAGAGGTCCTACCACCAGTTGGATGAGTAATCTTTTAATTTTGTTCTTGTATATTTCCTCCTTTTCCTAGTATCGTTTGTTATAATAAATATAACTTTATATTGTACATTTTCTTGTTACGAGGCAACGAAACAAAATAAAAACGAGAAATGATTGCGGCAAACGAACACTAAACGTTGTATTTTATTGACACTAAAACAACGCATTTACTTTTACAGGAAGCATTTAACATAAACTACATAATCACACACTGATTTTTTTTACTAGCTAGCGAAAGAAACTTATAAGTTATTAGTCTATAGGTGTGAGACTTTAGGAATACTTTAATTTTTTTTTATAATTTTTTTATTTCCTTTGAAGGCAGACACTATACAGACACAGTATACCTGACGGTGAGTTGTTACCGTCGCCCGTGGATGACAATAATACCGTCAACAATGCTAATTTTATTCTCTTTAAGATTTTCTAAACACGATTATCTATTTTTAATACTAAATACTGAATTTTACGGTTACTTAAAAAACCAACCGTCCCATCATTTCTAAATGATTGTAATACAATAAAGTATATCGTCGTTGTCAAACCAAAATCTGCAATGTGCACTTTTTGAGATTTTTACTTTTTGACATTTTCGTATAGTTCACAGCCCTATCTACCGTATAAAAGAAACGGTGTCTATAGCTTTAATATTTATCTATAGCTTTCATTTGATATTATAGTCCTTAAAACTTCACTTTCATATAAAATTTTATACGAAAATGTTTTTACTCGTTAATTCAAAATAGAGTTTTTGCACATAGCAGATTTTGGTTTGACAGCGACGATATGTAAAATTATAATCTAAACTTCATGTAGTGTATGTCCAACATTTTCATCGTACTTACTCAACTAGGAGCGAAGTCAATTGAAGGAAATTTGATAGAATCCACTGCAGCTTCGTAGACTCGACTTCAACATTCATTCTCGATGTAAACCCCAAGTTGCCCTCTCGAAACTCATTAAAAGTAAATCCGGCTGCGCTTTCTAAAGACGTTGAATTAAAGCTTCCTTTAAAGAATATTTCTTAAAACTGCGAGCGTTGAGCGCGCCTCATTTGCTACTATTGAGTCGTTCTCATAGTTCAATGCTGTTCCTTACGTTCAAATGAAGCTAAAGATTGAATCATTCCGAAGTCGTCTCTTTGAAAGACACTCACTTTTTTTGCTATCAGCTAAATTGGAATCTTCATGGTTGAAAAAATTGGATCAGATACCCGATTTACCACTCAATAGGGTTTATTTAAAATTCGGAACTGTACGATTACTTCTGTTTTTTTTATTAAGAAAACTAGCTGACCCGGCAGACTTCGTAGTGCCTCAATCGATAAACAAAACACCTAAACTTTTGTATAAAATAAACTGAAAACAAACAAAAGGAACCCGTCCGACGGGAGACACATCAAAGGGAAAACAAAATTGTTATTTTTATTTAATTCCGAGCATTTTCATATTTATATACCTTTTAAGCCTTCTCTGGACTTCCACAAATAATTCAAGACCAAAATTAGCCTAATCGGTCCAGCCGCTTTCGAGTTTTAGCGAGACTAACGAACAGCAATTCATTTCTATATATATAACTATATAAATTAAACCATAGTTTCTGTTCAACAATTGCTTTTCCTTTAAAAACTAAAGTTACAACAACACGCTGATTCACGTTACCATTTTTATTTATTTAAAGGTCTACATAGAACGATTTACTTCTAGAAAAAAATATTCAGCTTTTATTTTATCCTGCTAAGACAGACTTTCAGTTTTATTACTTTAACCGATGCAAGCCATTCGCATAAGTCGCTTGTCTTCAATAATGTATGTAACCTCTATACGATTAATCCTTAAAGAGATTAATATGTTATTTATATAATTCTTCTATAGATGACATAAATAGAATTTCGATTATTGAAACATTAGAACATAGATTATACACTTAATATATTTGAGACATTAGAACATTAGACATATAAAGAGCATTTTTGCAATATTAAAATATAAAAAGATATAAAAATAATGGTGAAGCAATAGCTTTAAATGTTGTTTCTCTTTATAAGAGCAACTCAATTGCTATAGTTTTACAAAGCTAAACTGTATTTTGATACAAATAAAATAATACATTATATGTATATTTGAATCAAGGTTTGTTATTTGATATTACGAACATAAACCTTTTCGATTTTATTGCATGTGTTTAAATTATGAAGTTCAGTTGCAGCCAGAGTCTACTAGCCTTTTTTTATGTACTTAGTTAGTATACGGAACGAATCATTGTAACCATTGAAAAAAGTGGGTATTCCATGACGAGATGAAATCATTTAATATTTAAAGAGGTTAAGGTTCCACACTCTTTTCATACGTTCCATTCTTACCAATTCTACATTAACATAATTTAGTGTTCCATATTAATTAGCGGCAGAGTGTATAGTATAGTCCACATGCTTAGATATCCAGTTGCTTTATGACGCGAAGCAATCTTCCGTGGGATTGAACTTCGAAAATAGGCGAAAATTTTTAAACTACGTGATATAAGATGATATAAGTACAATGATATAAAGTAACAAATTATTATTATTTGAATTTTATAAAAGAAAGTACACTTTTTGATTATAACACAACAAAAACAGAATTCAATGAATCCGTTGGAATCGTGCAGTAACAAGAGAAGGGTGTCTGTACGGTACCTAGCTGTTTATTTAATAACGTTGCGCCGCTTCGATAAGCGTTCGTATTGTGAACCGAATGTAGGCATAGGACGAAAATAGACAGATAAAAGTGTAAATCTTCTAAAAATAAGTCATCAAAATGCTTTGTATTCCAGTACGCCTTTACAGAAACAACAAACCGTTACGATTTTCCCAACGGAAAAGCATTGCATCAAAAAATGAAGGATCAAATTGTTTACTGAGTTACAAATCTTAGAATAATTTAATGTATCATTTTAATCAATTAACAATTAAATTATTTCAAAAGACAATGTGGAGTTTATTTTATATCTAACAAGTAGCTCACAAATACCTATCACCTATACGTTCTATTAGTATCTACCTAATTTTTACAATAGCATAAGAATACATATTTTATCACATCGCTTAGTTAGCGCACCGGTCCGTGGGTAGGTGAAATACCACATTAGACTACCAGCAATTACGTAGGTAACAAGAGGATAGATAGTGCAAGCGTTTATTACAATTGAGAATTATTAAACATATTTAACTGTAATTAAAATGTAATTAAACTGTAATTAAAATGTTAACTACGCTTATTCGGGGCATCTCTGAGAACAAAATACAAATTGGAATCACTTCTATGAAATCTACATGGACAAAACTATTTACAGATATAAATAAAACATTTAAAATGTTATTAAACTGGGTAATTACCTATTTAAACATAGCTGCTATATAAACACAGCCGATATAGATATCGCTGCAAATTTTTATCGCATATTTCCAAGTACTTTTGAATTTGTGGATATTTTATTCTCCTGTCTCATATTCACTTGCAGCAAGTTTCAAGTGACATGCCTTTATATAATAAAAGATGTCCGGGAGTATTTTACAAAGAGTTCATATATCTATGTTCCAGAAACGTCACTTAAAGACGAGGCACTTCTAATAGCCAATGACCCTGTACTGTCACCCCAATTTCTACAAATGCGCTCTGCTTGCCAAACACTGATATTAGTTTTCTCGAAAAGCACTCTTCTTGAGTGTTTCCTGCTATATTTCATTCAGAATAATATCGTAATAACTTATACAGTGCGATATTTAGCAAGTTATCTGTTTGATTTTGGCATTGGGTGAAGGATCTTGTCATTGACGTTTTCATCTTTGTAAAGAACGTTTGCTGGTTTATTTATAGAGCAACGTTAAGGTGTGGTATACGGTGGAATTTTCATTACGAACTGTAGGTAAAATAATTTTAAGCACTGATTTCATGGACGCCGTTTCTAATATACCCTGCTTACGGACCACGAGCTTTTTATTGCCCTACTGGGAAAGTCGAGCTCACAGCCCGTATATTATTAGGTGGTGGTAGTACACATGCGTCACAACGCAAAAACTATTTACATTGAAACCATGACATCCCGTACCTACAACTAAATTACATCGAAATCTCAACTATGTTGAATAAAACCTGTCTCGCCATTGGAACGATTGATTGCTGCTCGTCAGAAACATACCGGATTATATTATATATTTATTTATTTCGTGCGGGATCACAATTTTGTGCTAGTCAATTGTAAGTCTAATTTTGTTTTTCAGAAGATAGGCAGACCAAAGTCTAGATGGTCGCTGAATCAGTGGATGAGAAGCACGTGAATTTCTCAACCGTAGTGGGGTGGAGAATGTTGAGAGACTAAGTATTGACCAGCTAGCTTCTAACTTATACATATCTTTGTGTATGATGTAATTAGGGTTCAATTTAGTTTGCGTACTATCCGTAAAGAAAAACTGTGTGTGGTTGCAACGACATTTATTGTGCGACTGACTTCACTTTTGACAAGTAAAAATATCGTAATTAGCAAAGAGTATAAGGTTAGTAACAACATACCGCCCACCAAAGGACTACTAAGTTCTTTCTAAATCTATTGCACTAATTACAACGTCAAGGTGACTTCAAAACAATATTCTACAAAACGAAATAAAGGTTGCTTAAATACTAGACATCATAATACAATATGCTTAACTTGAGACTTAGTATAATATTGCTACAGTGACATTGGTAGAGAATCTTGACAAAATTACAAGATGACATTTCACCGAGTGGAATCCACAGGCAAACGACATAATTTTGTTATTGATCTTTTTGTCACAGAACTGCCACTTTTCACACTGTAAACTCTCGTGAGATTATCAGGACCTGGGTGCTTCTCGACTATTCTTCCCAAAGACCATTTTCCAGGCGGCAAGTAATCGGTTTTTATTAAGACTATATCTCCAATTTTAAATTCCTCCTCTCTTCTTAGCCACTTAGGACGCTGCTGCAGTCTGGATAAGTACTCGTCCTGCCATCGCCGCCAAAAATCATTGACCAGCTTTTGTGTGTGTTGCCATCTAGATAAATGATGTACCCGAACCTCCTTCATGTTAGGCGATGGTACGACGATAGGAGCTTCTCCAATTAGGAAATGCCCGGGTGTCAATGGGTTTAAATTTTCTATATCTGTGTCATCCAGCGGACATAACGGTCTCGAATTTAAACAAGCTTCCACTTGGCAGAGAATGGTGCTCATTTCTTCAAATGTAAGGTGAGTTTTAAGGATCCTTTTTAAATGAAATTTTATAGACTTAACTCCCGCTTCCCATAATCCGCCAAACGTAGGACTGTAGGCCGGAATAAAATGCCATTGGGTACCTTCTGTAGCAAGCTTTTCTGCTATGTTTCCGGGGAACTGTAATTGAGCCTCGTTCCAGGCATCTTGCAGTTCCTTATCAGCTCCTATAAAATTTCGACCTTGGTCACTCCAGAGGTGACAGCATTTGCCTCTTCTGGACACAAAACGCTTAAAAGCTCCGATGAAGGCTTCTGAAGTTTGATCACTAACTAGTTCAATGTGGATCGCCTTAGTAGCCATACAGATGAAGATACATACGTAGGCCTTGACTGTCTTACATCCTCTGAACCGCGACATCAATATGTGAAACGGCCCTGCAAAGTCAACCCCACTATTTATAAATGGTCTTGATGGGTTTACTCTCTGCTCCGGTAAGTCTCCCATTAATTGGGTTCTGGTAATAGCATTCATTCTGGCGCATATTAAACATTGATGTACATGCTTCTTTGTTATTGATTTTGCCCTTATGATCCAATATTTTGATCTGAGATAACATAGCATTAACTGAACCCCTCCATGTAGTGTCTTGATATGGGCGTCAGCAACGATCAAGTGTACTAGGGTGTTGTTATTTCCAATAATAATTGGGTGTTTTCGGTCATCAGGTAAGTTAGTATGTTTAAGGCGACCGCCCACCCTGAGGATATGATTCTCATCCAAGTATGGGTTTAGCGATCGTAATTTACTTTTTTTTCTAACTTGTTTCTTATCTCTTAGCCGATCTATTTCTTCTTTGAATTCTTGTTGTACTAACTTAATGCATGTGATAAGCGCGTCTTCTAATTCTTGTGTAGTTATTTCGTTGCTCGTACTTAAATTACTTTTGTATCTTAGAAATCCTTTACAGTAAATAATAGTTTTTAGTAATTCTGGTAACGTATCAAAATCTTCAAACTGAGCGGTTAAAGGTTTTAGTTCTTCTGCATTGTGGTAAGTATTTAATTTTATTGGTTTCATTTCTAATTCTGTTTCCGTTATTCCAGGCTTACTGTATATTATTTCTTTTTTGCATAACCACTTGGGCCCTGTCCACCACAACTCTTTCTGTTTCAAGTCCGCCAGCAGCATGCCCCGCGACCCGATGTCTGCAGGATTCTCTTCCGAAGCTACATGGAACCATCGGTGTGTGTTTACATTCTCTACAATTTCTACGACCCGGTTCGCCTCGAATGTCTTCCATCTATGAGGATCACCAGATAGCCATGCAAGAACAATTGATGAGTCTGTCCATGCATAGATGTTAGAAGTAGATATACGCATTGCGTTTTCTATTTGCTTAAGTAACCTTGCTAATAACAGTGCTCCACATAACTCCAGGCGTGGTAGAGACACGGTACGGAGTGGTGCCACTCTAGTACGGGCAGCTAATAGATTGGTGAATACTGAACCATCTTCCCTCTTCACACGAATGTAAGCCACCGCGGCATAGGCTTTCATGGAAGCATCACTGAAACCATGAACCTCGATGTTTTCCATCTGTGTGCTTACTGTGTTTAGCCATCTTGGAATACCTATCTCTTTTACATGTTCAAAGTCTTCTCTTATTGTCAGCCAATCGTGTAACAGCGATTGGTTAATATCGTCATCCCAGCCAATCGGTTCTAGCCATAGCCTTTGTATGAGTATCTTAGCCAAAATTAAGCTAGGGGCGATCCATCCCAGTGGGTCAAAAAGTCTTTGAATATCAGATAGTATGCCTCTCTTTGTAATATTGCTTGACCTTGCTGGTAAGTTAACCTTGTATTGAAATTGATCCGTGCCCAGGTTCCATATCAAACCTAGGGCTTGTACTTTTCCATCCAATTTAAAATCCAACTGTGCTCGAGATGTACGTTTGTTTGGTTCTATAGATTTCAAAAATTCAGCAGAATTGGATGACCATTTTGATAATACAAATCCACCTTTCTGTAGAATATTATCTACTTCTTGTGCTCTCTTTATGGCTTCAGGAGCACTGCTTTCCCCCGACATTAGATCGTCCATGTAAAAATCTTCTTTAATAATTCGAACAGCCATTGGATGATTTCGACCCTCATCGTCAGCTACCTGGTGAAGCGTTCTTACAGCCAGGTGAGGGGCCGCCGCTGTACCAAATGTAACACGAAGCATACGATATTCTTTAATCGGGTCTGTATCATTCTCTCTCCACAAAAGGCGTTGATATCGATCGGCGTCTTCTTCATAAAGTAATATTTGCAGGTACATCTTTTGTATATCACTTGCATAGCAAACACGATGTAATCTCGATCTCATAAGTATATTCCTTAAGTCTTCTTGCAGTTGTGGACCTACAAGCAATTCATCGTTTAGAGAAACGCAGTTGGAGCCCTTCGCTGAAGCATCAAATACTACGCGTGTCTTAGAAGTTTCTCTGTCTGCGTGTACCACGGCGTGATGAGGTAAGTATACTGATTTTCTCTCAGTTATTTCATTCTTAAGTATTTCTTCCATGTAGTTAGCTTTTATGTATTCTTGCATGACCTTTGTATAATCTTCTTTCAGTTTAGTTTCTTTCTTAAATCTTCTTTCTAGCTGAAGTAACCTCTTTCTAGCTATTTCTTTTGTATTTCCATCAATCGAAATTGGATTCTTTGTATTAAATGGCAGCCTTACTAGATATCTTCCTTCACTATTTCTCGTATGTGTACTTTCATATATTGTTTCACATAGCTTTTCTTCCTTTGTTAATATTCTCTTTTTATCATTGTCAATTTCCCAGAGGAATTTCAACATATGATCTATATGGACTTGATGATGAAGGACCAGAAATGATTCATTTTCACGGTTATTATCGATTTCTCCGAAGAGGATCCACCCCAGGTTGGTTTCTTGGGCACATGGAGAACCTGGAGGGCCCTTAATAAGTGTTGGTTGCACAATCTGTGCATACTCTTTAACACCAAGAAGTAAGTCTATAGAACCTGGTTGGAAGTAGTCTGGATCTGCCAGGTTGAGTCCTTCTAGATGTGGCCAATGTGTGACAGTTACAGCTTTGGAGGGGATCTTCGTGGTCAACTGTTTACTCATAACATATGCTTGTATGTTGATTTCGAAGCTTGGATTCCAGCGGGAGCCAATCTTAAGTTGAACCACGTGATCAACGTTAGTCCTAGTAGATCCCACCCCGATGATACTTCCTCTCGCTGATTGCCTGGTAAGTTTCAGCATTTGAGCTGCCTTCTCGCTTAAAAATGAAGCCTGCGAACCTTGGTCTACTAGCGCACGAAGAACAACGGTTTGGTTATGCTCGTTCCTCGCTAAAACCATCGCTGTGGCTAGTAGTGCTGTGCTTTGTTTAGTACTGTGATGTGACGCCACCATGCTATTTATAACCTCTTCTTTCTCTTCTACCCCGTGGTGAGATGCACTCGGTTGATTCCTTTCCTCAGTTTGTGCCGAGTCTTGATGGCGGTGGAGAAGAGTGTGATGCCGTCTTCTACATAGGCGACAGGACATTTGTAACTTACACTGGTAAGCAGAATGCCCAGGCACCAAACAGTTAAAACACAGATTGTTGGTCTTGACATAATCAGCTCTTTCTTTAGGTTGCAGTTTGGTAAAATTCTTACAATGATATGGTCTTACAATGGTATAATGTATGTTTTTCTTTACAGAGCACGCAAGTTCTTTCATTTGGCTGTGACGTGGTAGCTGTGGCAGTTACTAAGTGTGAACGTTCTCTTACAGGTTTGTCACGGCTGCTACAAGTCCCTGACACGGACAATACAAGTTCTAAGGTACGGTATCTTGACTGCAAGAAATCTTTTAAATTCTCCCAAGTTGGTAGTTCGTCCTCTGATTTTGAATAAGCTGTCTGCTCCCATTCTTTGTGGGACTCCGGGTCCAACTTCTGTATCACAAGGAATATAATTATAGGATCCCAGGAGGTCGTAGGTATATTTAAATTTTCTAAATTATTCAAACAATCTGTCGTGACGTCTAATAAATTTTTTAATTGATTTGCAGACTGAGAACTAATTTTCTTCTGATTAAATAATTTCTTCAAAACTGAGTTAATTATTAATCTTTTATTTCCATACCTTGACTTCAAAATATTCCATGCTTTTTTATAATTATTTTCCGTGACTTGAACAGGTTTTAATAATGTTTCTGCCTCGCAGCTGACTGTACTCTTAAGATAATGTAACTTTTGTACGTCACTTAAAGCCGGGTTCTTATCGACTAAGGAGGTAAATAGGTCTTGAAACGTAGGCCAATCTTCATAGTTTCCAGTGAATTTAGGTAATTCGATTCTCGGTAACCGAACAAGGTTTTCGGTATCCGCAATAATCTTAGAATTATTTGGTGAGGACGTTAAAGTACTCGGCGCGGCTGCTTGTGTGAAAGATTGCAAAAGATCTTTTAAATCGGCTAACAAGACGAGATACAAATCTTCGAACACGAAGTAATCTTCATTTTGAAAATATGGTAGCTCTTGTCTTTGTTCTTTCGGTGTTATTTTTACCAATTGTAGATGCGTTTGCTTAAATGTAGTCCAATATTCTTCGATACATTTGATTCTTGCTTCTACATAACCTCTTGTCAATCTGGCTTTTGGACATTTCTTTAAATTAATTTGAGATTTGTTTAAGAGCTCAGCGGTATCTTCTAAAACATTCAAAAGTTCATCCATAGTACCGTCCAACCAGAAAACGGAATAAAATTGTAATATTTATAAATTATTTGTCTTTAAATCACTGGAATGTGGTTTACGGCTTACTGGAAAACAATATTTTCACTGACCGGCGTCCATTTTCGATAGCTTGTATGTTCAAAAAAATCCGCTCGAATTTGACCAATATGTATGATGTAATTAGGGTTCAATTTAGTTTGCGTACTATCCGTAAAGAAAAACTGTGTGTGGTTGCAACGACATTTATTGTGCGACTGACTTCACTTTTGACAAGTAAAAATATCGTAATTAGCAAAGAGTATAAGGTTAGTAACAACACTTTGATAAAATTAAATATGACACAAAGGATTACTTTTTTTTTTTTATTGCCCTTGTAAACAGACGAGCATACGGCCCACCTGATGGTGAGTGGTTACCGTCGCCCACGGACTTCAGCAATGCCAGGGGCAGAGCCAAGTCGCTGCTACTATTTTAAGAATATAGTATAAAAAATAATTATTAAAATAAATACTTTGAAAACTATGTACACGAATAAGTTTCACACGTTATTTAGGACCACTTTTTTTTGTGGCGACTCTCTGAAGAGGTCGTTTTCTTTCAAGAACAATCTTCAAACGCCATAATTTTCTGATATAACTAATCAAGAAATTAATAGATTGGGGAAAAAGTATTTTCGCATTATAGTATGTATGAACTTATAATAAAATCTCTTTGGCTGTACTATTTGTATCTGGCTGGTTTTGGTATCATTAAAAGTTTAAATTTTTTAAAGAAGATAATTCCAAATTCAAATTAGGAAAATGTGTGATTTTCGTTTATTTTTCGTACTGTCAAGATGAGTAAATCTAAAATGAAGAAATTCGATACATTTTAAAATTTTACTACAAAAAAGGTAAAAATGCGACGCAAGCCGCGAATAAAATTTGCGATGCTTATGGACCTAGTGCAGTGTCTGTGAGAGTAGCAAAAATTTGGTTTAATCATTTTCAATCCGGAAATTTTGATGTCAAAGGTGCACGTCGCTCTGGTCGCCCTATTACGGATAAAATTTATGCTATTTTTGAAAAAGTGGAGCAAGATCCGCATATCAGTAGTTACGACGTAGCTGAAAAACTGGGAATTGACCCCAAAACAGTTTTAGCGCATTTGAAAAAAACTGGGTACACAAAAAATCTCGATATTTGGGTACCTCACGAGCTCACTGAAAGAAACCTAATGAACCGTGTACTCATTTGTGATTCTTTATTACGACGTAATGAAACCAAACCATTTTTGAAGAAGCTGATAACTGGTGATGAAAAATGGATCACGTACGACAAGAACGTGCGAAAAAGGTCATGGCCAAAGGCCGGTCAGGCTTCACAGACTGTGGCGAAACCCGGGTTAACTCGCAACAAGTTGATGCTGTGTTTGTGTTGGGATTGGAAGGGCATTATTCATTATGAGCTGTTACCACCAGGCAGGACCATCTATTCTGAACTCTACTGCGAACAACTGATGAGATTAAAGCAAAAAGTCGAGAGAAAGCGACCGGAATTAATCAACAGAAGGGATGTGGTTTTTCACGATGATAACGCTAGACCTCACACATCTTTAGCCACTTAGCAAAAATTAAGAGAGCTTGGCTGGGAGGTATTCATGCATCCGCCGTATAGTCAGATTTCCACCTATTTCGATATGTTCAGAATTCTTTAGGCAGTGTCAGGTTAACATCACGAGAGGACTGCTAAAACCAATTGTCGCGATATTTTGATCAGAAACCTATAAGATGGCATAAAGTTATCGAACAAAATAGTACCTATATACTTTAGTTAAATGTAAATAAACGATATTAAGAAATGTTGTTAATTTTCTTAAAAAATGCGAAGAATTTTTTTCCCCAATCTATTATATTTGAGCTTAAAGAACAAATTGTAATTATTATTTTCAGCAAGACCTACTTGAACAAAATTTAGTTTTCATGTCAATGTTTTCAACTTGCTTTTTCAGAAACGGGAAACGTCTCAGATGGAAAACGAGATGAAGATGCAAAATTTATCTTTAGAAACCGACAAATCGTCCCCAAAAACCCAACGTCTCGATGCTCAGCCTACCGGAAAATGGCTATCTTCAAAATTAATGGAGATTTTATTGCGTCACAAGTTAAATTATGCGTGAACACGAAAAATGCCTCAAATACATTCCCAAAAAACCTTTCGTATTAACATTGATGTGGACATTTACAACAAGTGAGCATTTCCCTCTGAGTGATCACAGAGCAAAAAATATGTTCTAGTATTAAATGAAGTTTAGTAGATTTAGTATCTAGTAAATTTAAAATTAATTTAGAATAATAGAAACTTATAGGTGTTGAAAACATTGTAAAATCCATTAACATTCAACACGTCGTGACGAATTATCAATTTTTGAAGTTGAGAAATTCTACGAGCATCGACAACTCATTTTGTATGAAGAGGTAAAATGTTTTCTTGTAAGGAGTTTATTTATCAATGAATTTTTTTTATTCCAAATCGATTTGAAAAAATGTCTAATAAGTGAATTAAGATTTAAAAATTCACTAAATCAATTGTAGTAAATAAATAACGTGTAGGGCTATATTTTTGCCAGGATCACGACGTGTACTAATGAAAGCCTCTGTAACACCCCGCCGAGTAAACAGATTGGTAATATATCCAGAGCCAATTTCACGGCGTATTGTCGGTAAGGCTTACAGTTGAAATACTATCTCGTCTACAGATAAAATAAACACGAGAATATTCGGTGCTTTAATTAATTAGGGATAAAGTAATTGTTACCAAATGAATAGGAACGAAGGAACGAATGGTCAAGCTATCACACATTTCAAACCATAAGTTCGAAGTTGAATGAGGATCAAGGACTTGACGAGGATACTTTGCTTGGAGGTGTCTTTGGCATTGATGGTGTCTATAGACGGTAGTAGGCATTTACCGCAAGGAGGGCCGTCACTTCATGTTTTCGACATCAATAGATGACATTAGTATTAAATTTATTGCAATAGATGTATTTGTAGTAATTTTTCTAATGAAAAACGTACCTAACGCGTTTTCAGAAGAGGTATCTACGAACAAGGAATAGGATCGTGTAATAAAAATCAAAGCGGCAGAAATTACAAAGTGCGTAATTACCAGCGGTAGATCGTCTTGTGACGTAAGGGTAAGTACCATCTCGACCTATTTCTGCCGTGTAGCATTAATGCTATCCGGTCTGAAGGGACGAGCAGCCCAGGGTGGGTGGCATTACGTTGTCGATGTGTATTGGCTCCGGTAACCATTTAACATCAAGTCGGTCATGAGCTCGTTCACACGTATAAGCAATATCAAGTTCTTATTATTATTATTTTTCCTACCTTGCTGATAGCCTTGAGAGGCTATTTCAGCTTCACCCTAACGTTTGTAGGTGAGCTCACAAGGCTCAAACCGGAGAGCTGCTAACACTGACCCTAGCAAGAGCAGTGTTTCGCAGAATCTACCACCGGATCGGAAACGCGACCCACTGAGAAGATCCGGCGAGAAACTTAGTGGGCTTAAGTTCTTAGTATTACAAATTGTACCTGTACCACCGGTGGCTTAGACCACGTCCGAACGCTTTGCGGCAGAATTGAGAGAACGGTATCACCAACCTCACCATCACCAAACTTAACACCGCACACATTTAAGACACGTAAACTAACGAAACACTGAAAATAGAACATCAGAGAGACAGTCAAATAAACAGCACAGAAAACAAATTCAGAAGTTATTTAAAATGATTAGAAATTAAGAAAGAATAAGAACCGAAAATCACTTAAAACTTATATGGCCACATTAAACGACAGTGGTAAGAGTGTAATGAAAAGAAAGGTTCCGTTTCTGCGACACATACATTACACTTAATGTCCCTCTTTTGTCCACAATGTATGTGAAGTTTTCGTATAAAATTTTATGAAGCTAGGTCTTCAAGACTCTCCGGCAATCTGATGACCCATATTACGTTCCCGTTTTATTGTTCTAGTCTTGGAGCAAATATAGAAAATATACTTTTTTTTTTGCAGTTATATTATGTTTAGTTATTCAATTGTCAAAGCCACACAGAAAGCCACAGGCCCGAGACTCTTTTGAACTACCATATTTTCTACTTCTCTTATAAATGAGGCCGTCAGCACGAAAGTGGCCTATCCGACAATTCATATTCGTGCTTATGTAAGTATTGCAATTTATTTAAAACATAATAAATTTTGATGCAAAATCGGCCTATCCCTAGTTTCATCCATAGATAATAGATGCCTTTGTAAACATCATTTTAGCGCGTATTTTTTGCTCATTATCTCCATACTAACTATGGTAAGCTTAGGCCACTTTTGCGCTGACGGCCTCAATTAATCACGTTTAGTTTTATTATTGGCAGGGCGCATCTGAACTACGTACGTCTCCGCTGGGAAGCATTCGGTTTGCAGTAAGTACAGCACAATTGAATTAGATATTGATATTTTAGATTTCCACACATTTCATTGTGGATTCCAATATTCATTCAGTTGTTAATAGACTCCGATAGTAACTTAACAGTAAGAGCTCGTCTGCACATAAACACAAAAAAAAACTTTAATAAATATACGTACATATTCTTAAACTATTAGTCTGGCCATCTTTATACTGTCAAGTACTTATATAAAGTTATAAATAAATAAATACTGTTACATAAAAACTTTTCTTTTTTTTTCAACTTTTTAATTATTTCGAATTTGGAACACTTATAATATTATAAAAACTTCTTTCGATTTTTCGCCATTTCACATATTTTTTTCGAGTTCGTTATCCGGAATTTATAAGAGCTGAAGACTGGATCTCATCTAGCCCAGACCTCAACCCTTTAGACTTCAAATTATGGTTAGTTTTAGAGGACATGACTTGCTTTTAACAACACGGCGACATTGAGGCTTTTGAAAAAATCTTTGGAGCAAGCGGTGGCGAAATTTCCCTTGGAAACAGTGCGTAAATCCATAGGTTCGTGACCAAGCAGATTAAAGGCATATATAAAAGCTAAAAGTGGCAATTTCGAATAGAATTTTTATTTTTATTTTTGCTGAGACTTTAATAAACATATCGGTATACATTTTAATAATATTACACTACTTAAATAAAAATGCATTTTCATTTGTAACAGAACTTATGGCTGAACTTGCTACTTAGTCTGGCCATAAATACTGTTACAATTAAAAATAAACAACATATTACATTTGAATTTGGAATCAGTCATTTTTATATGATTGCTCATTGAGTTTTCTCATTTTGACGCCAATACATTGTACAATATTTTGCGATATTAAAATGGAGTGGGGTGATAAAGAGAACCGAATCGCTGTGATTGCATTACACAAATTAGGTATGGAGCCAAATGCAATTTTGAAAACTCTCCATACGCTTGGTATTAGTAAAATGTTTGTGTACTGGGCTATTAATAGGTGCAATGAGACCTCCTCTGCTTGTGACAGAAAAAGATCTGGCCGTCTACGTAGTGTTCATTTGAAAAAGGTGGTCAAAGCAGTAAGGGAAAGAATTCTAAGAAATCCTGTCCGGAAGCAAAAGATTTTATCTCGGGAAATGAAAATAGCACCCTAGAACCATGTCGCGTATTTTAAAAGATGACTTAGGAGTTGCAGCCTATAAGAGACGTACTGGTCATTTCGTAACTGATAATTTAAAAGAGAACAGGGTAGTAAAATCGAAACAACTACTGAAGCGGTACGCAAAGGGATGTCATAAAAAAAATTGTTTACGGATGAGAAATTTTTTACAATTGAGCAACATTTTACAAACAAAATGACCGTATTTATGCTCAAAGCTCTAAGGAAGCTTCCCATTAGTCGACAGAGTGCAACGTGGGCGCTATCCGACTTCAGTGATGGTTTGGTGGGGTATTAGCTATGAAGGAGTGACTGAGCCATACTTTTGTGAAAAAGGTATCAAAACATCGGCACAAGTGTATCAAGATACCATTCTTGAGAAGGTAGTGAAGCCCCTTAACAACGCCATGTTCAATAATCAAGAATGGTCCTTCCAGCAAGACTCGGCGTCAGGTCGTAAAGCTCGGTCTACGCAGTCTTGATTGGAAACGAACGTTTCGGACTTCTTCAGAGCTGAAGACTGGCCGTCATCTAGTCCCGATCTTAATCCGCTGGATTATGATTTATGGTCAGTTTTTGAGAGCACGGCTTGCTCAAAACGGATTTCCACGGTGAAGGAATAACATCGTGTAATAAAAATTAAACCCGCAAAATTAAAATTTGCGTAATTACTGGGGGTAGGACCTCTTGTGAGTCCGCGCGGGTGGGTACCACCACCCTGCCGATTTCTGCCGTGAAGCAGTAATGAGTTTCGGTTTGAAGGGTGGGGCAGTCGTTGTAACTATACTGAGGCCTTAGAACTTGTATATCAAGGTGGGTGGCGCATTTACGTTGTGGATGTCTATGGGCTCCAGTAACCACTTAGCACCAGGTGGGCTGTAAGTTCGTCCACCCATATAAGCCATAAAAAAAATACATATAGAACCACACATGTTGCTGTCTTTAAAACCATATATTCAGATTTCAGTATTTATGTTCACGATTCACGCTACATTTCCATGCACACGAAACGGTAAACGATTGCAAGTGTAAATAGACTTAATAGTTTGAATGGTCCAGATTTGTGCAAGTAAGTGCACTTTACCTATCGCATGAATAGGAGCAACGAAATATTTCATAACTCGAACAACTTGGCTCGTATTCAACTAACTCTAGTCGGCGAAGGGTATTGTATCAACACCTGATTGATAATTTATAGCGATGCCGGCTTAAATAATAACTACTTATATATTTTGAATCATAGAAAATAATACATTCTAATTTAAATTGCCTTCGGGATGCTTTCTGAATATTTTGACAGTATATCCTTCTTAAAACCGGATTTGAAAACAGTTCTTAGCGATAACGAAGGCCTTGTGGCCTTGGCATTGCTTAATGTCCATAAGCAAAAGATACCAATCAAATTCAATAAAAAGTAAAGTTGCACAAGTATACCCTTTGCGTGTACCAAGCTACTGTCAAGATTGTCAATTGAAATTTAAATACTGTCACTTATTATTTTTTTCAATTACAGGGGACTGCAGATTCCGTCCTTTTGAAATTTTGAAACTTTTTCTTAATAACAGCTCTCTACTTTATAATCAAACGTTTTAATTGTTCGAGGTTTAACTTTATTCAAGAATGTCATACTTCGAGGTATGGACGTTTCAAAATACAATTAATTGAAATGACATTTCTCGATCGAAAAGTTTCAACAAAGTTAATTTCAAACTTATATCTTCCAAAGCATAAGTACGCACTATACATATATGCTATGAATACTTTTGGGGGTGAACGCAAAGGGAATATTTTGCTCAGTAGACCCCGAGCTGGCAATATAGCCCGGCCGTTCCAATATTGTTGTTCAGAACTTGCATTTGTGGTAACTTACTTATCTTTGTATCTTCTTCGCTTTTTGCAAGTTTTTGATAAAATTAAAGCTACTTTCACGGTACCTATAACCTCGCGTTTTTTTCTATAACGCTTAAAAAACGTAAAATATCAAACAGTAAGTTTTTTTCTTGCCACTTATTTTTATTTCTATGAAATCTAACTGTACCTACAATATTCAAATTTTCTTGTAATAAACGCTAAATTTTATATTCTGTTAAATCTCACGACTAATTCTATCGTTGTTTCCTTTCATGCAAAAAATCCTATGTTCCGAACAGAACAATGTGTTTTCCACCTCATTATATCTTATACGTACTGTCTATACGTTAGCAGAAGTCCCAAAAATGCCAACCAGTATTGCACCTTATACCATTGTTATTCATTCAACCTACAGGCCGCATCTCCATTATCTCGACGAGGATAATTTCGCTACAGGAACGAATAAAAAAAGACACGTTAATTAGGATGTCAGGGTACGCAAATAATAATCTCGACACAGCTCATTCCGTATGCAGTGCGGGTTCGCGGCCCAAAAAAATATCTTACCGTTTTAGACAATGCAATTACAGAAATACATAATAATATTTAAATTAAAAGCTGACGGAAAATTGTAGCACAAAAACTTGAACTGGATATTTAAATAGAATGGGAATATGCGTTTATTATGTACGATTCTTTGTTTTTTTTGCAACTAGGCAATCTCAGTATATAATTCACGCCCATGAACATAGAGTCTCATTGATATTCTCAGGTTTACTAACATAAAGAGCACGCTTCTCAAGGATCAATAGAAAAGCTCATTTTGTTTTATTCAAGCACTCGAAGGGAACGCCCGAACCCTTTCAAGGGTGTGAATGTTTGCTCACATTTCACTATGCCTCAGACAGCTTCGAAGATGTGGGAACGTGGGCAATTAGAATGGTCCAAACAAACAATCTGAAATATATATAGACAATAGGTTTTGTTTTTTTGTTAATCGGACTATTACCTATTATCGAACTGATTTTTAATAGATTTTTTTTTTTGGATAAGGGATGTTTATTAACAATAACATTCTTGAACAATATGAAGATCAGTAAAGGTTAGTTTTTATTGTCAACCACAATAATTTTTCAATTTCATAATCATTTCTTCATCTGATGGTGAATTGTTACTGTCGCCCGGCATTGTCTAGGGCCTAGGGCATAGCCAAGCCGCTGCCTACCGAAAATGTAAGAAGCGTACCTATAAATAATTTTTAGTTTAAAGAATTTCATGACCTTTTAATGCTCTTAAATATACCTAGTCAGGTCATAAATTCTGTCACATGTTTAATGTAAAATAATTGAAACAAGTTTATTCATTATGTAACCATTCATATACCAAAATGAACTTAACAAAACATAGATTCTTATGACACTAGAGTTTATTCAAAATGACCTCCGCGATTTTGAATACAGGCCTTCAATCTGCGCGGCCAGTCGTCTATCGCAGCACGAACGAGGTCCATGTCAATATCGGCGGCTGCCTTAATCAAGGATGTCTTGAGTGACTCCAAATTGGGATGAGGCTTTGAGCACGCCTTTTCCTCCAAGTGTTGCCATATCTTGTAATCTAACGGATTCAAATCTGGACTGGAGGAGGGCCAGTCTTCGTGCCGGCACGAAGACTGGCCCTCTTCAGTCCAGATGAAGTCGATTTGACGCGCCGCCAGCCAGTCTTGTGTGCTCTTCGCTCTATGAGCTGGCGCCGAATCTTGTTGGAATACCCAGTGCCTGTTATTGAACATGGTATGAGAAACAGGTTCCACAAGGTTCATCAGGACTGTATTTTGATACACAACTGCATTCGTTTTTACACCTTTCTCACAAAAATGTACCTCTGTTAAGCCCCAATAAGAAACTCCCAACCATACCATGAACGAGGATGGAAAATGACCTCGTTGGACACGCGGAATACGGTTGCTCGCTTCTTCACTACTATGTGCGTACACCTTATCATTTTGTTTGTTGTAGCTCTCTTCTACGGTTAAAGTTTTTCATCCGAAAAAAGAATTTCCCGATATTTTTTTCCCGCGTACCGCTTCAACAAAGCGCGGCATCTCTTCAGTTTCAGGTCCATTAGACGAGCATTCAAACAATGTCCTGTTTTTCTTCGATATGCCCGAAACCCTAAGTCTTCATTTAACACCCTTTTCACCGTGGTTCTGCTTAACCCCATCTGAAGGGCCAACAGTTTCTGCTTACGTTTGGGATTTATTTGAATTCGCGCCTTCACAGCTTTTATCACTGCTGGAGTCCTAACAGACCGAGGGCGACCACTTCTTGACCTGTCATCTACACTAGAGCCTTCATTGTATCGTTTGATGGTACGATAAACGAATCTTTTGGTTATATCCAAATTTTTCAGTATGTTAAAAATTTGAATTGGCGCGTAACCGCAACGATGCAACGCAATAACTGCAACACGGTCTTCTTTAAGCGTCCACTCCATATTTAAAAATGAGTAAAATTCTAAAAGTATACATTTTTATTGTCATGAACAATTCGAAATTCGAATTCAATAAACTTTTTTGTGGCCAGCATTCTAAAAGAAAAGTTTTTACTGTGTGACAATACTTATGACCTGACTAGTTATAATGCATAATATGATTTGGGTAACAAAACATCCCATAATATACTTACTGCGTTTTCAAATAACATTTAATAAATAATAATCGCCTTTTTAGTTCGTGTATTATAATGAGTTAATTTGCGCAAATACCTACACATTGTTATAATTTGTTGCTCAAAAGGCTAATGCATAGTAGATATGTTATAAATTCTTAACACGTGCTGCGTTTCGTTTAGCTACCAAACTAATGACCATCTCCGACATATACCTATATATTTTTTTTGTTAGAAGGAAATAGCCAGACTTCCGCCCTCCACGGGGGATGGCGGGGGGGCATGTTGGAGTCGACTAAAAAGCTGGTGTCGCTCGACCACTCAAGTCCGAACCTCGCCTGAGACAGAACTCATGTAAAGGCAAAGGGGGAAAGTGAAGCGCTTAGTGCGGAGCACATATTTCCCATCACCCTCCCCCTCGGGACGCCGGACTGGCGATGGTCGGCGCTACGACCATCAGCCCTCTCGGTTGGCAGGCTATCCGAAGTCCGCCTAGCGCGCCGGTTAGAATGGTCGTAATACCCACGGAATACCCCGCTGGGTTAGAACCAGCGTTTTTTTTTATTGCCCTTGTAGGCAAACGAGCATACGGCCCACCCGATGGTGAGTGGTTACCGTTGTCAGCAATGCCAGGGGCAGAGCCAAGCCGCTGCCTACCGACCAAGCCGCTGCCTACTGGCCAAGCCACTGCCTACGTGCTGCCGCGTGGGTCGAGGATGACCGACCTTCCATCACCCGGATGCTCTCGCGTAAAACGCGTGCAGAGCAGCTTGCACGTCATCTTTTCAGGGCCCCTCGCCGGTCCACAGACCGACATGGGAGGGGGCCCGAAAATGTTAAATATTATGATATAAATATAAATTTAGTATTAACTATGCGTGTGGTTTATGTTCACACGCATAGTTAATACACGTTTGACAGTCTGTCAACAATTCATTTAGATATTGATCGTCCAAATCTTGGACGGACCACGATTTTTGCCCGTCTGTTGACTTGAGCGTCCGAATCTCGGACGCACGTAGTCCCTATTTTGAACTTTTAACAGTTAATTATAAAATTATGGTTTATTCTTTTTAACACATTTAAAACTGTACCCAATGAATCGACTTTCTCTCTCATACATTATTTACAACAAAATAGCTGAAGGGTGAAGGGGGCTGTGTGAAATGTGAATTGTGTCTGAAATTCAGAATCAGTGTTATTAAGTGTATAATCTATGATCAGTGTGAAATTCGAGTTCAGTCCGGTCGCACGTATTTGCGAATTTGTAAAATTATCGGTTCAGTGAATTTTTTTTATTGCTTATTAATGGAATCGTAAGTATTAATTCATTATATTTTACTAACATGGAGTAAATGTTATTTGCATTTTATGACAAGAGCAGTATGTAAAGCAACGGCCTCGTCATTTTTTGAACCAAACGGTCGTCTTTAGTTGGTAGTTTTTAATAGAAAAATTAATAAAATCCAAACGATTTTTTGTAATGAGATACATATTTTAATGAACTTAAATATGAGTATTAAAAAGGACGTGTATTTTAGTCACAAATGTAAAAATTTCGACTTCAAAGATGTGAACAGTTGAACACACTCAAGCGTCCGAATTCCTGACTCGTAACACAGGGTTTTGCATAACAAAATGGCCGATGTTGAACAAATAAAATTAAATATACGGCGCTTGAATTTCATATTAATTTTTTTATCGATTTTTGTTTTTTTTGTTTTAGGTACTTGATTTTTTTATATTTTGTATAGTAACCGGCAAACATCTTGAGCAAATGACCTTGACTGCGCAGAACCGAATTTTAGATCACTTTGGTGGTGAGGGTGAGGCGCGACGGCAGGGGAAATCGTATCGAGGGCGTTATTGGTAGATCAGTCGAACCTTGCGTCCCGCACCGCACCCTCTTTCCGCTTGCTCCCAAAAGTACGCTTGCGTACAGTGAAAAGTCTATCGTTATTAATCGTTAAGTTATTTGTTATAATTGCTTGTTGACTTTGTTGCCATTGCTATTTGTTGAGTGTTTGTTGATTTTTTATAAAAAATACACTATGCCGCGACAAACTGGTGTAGTATTCAAAAGAAAGGGTAGAAAAATTGTGTACGACGTATATTGCTTCATTACAAAACAGGGGAAGAATGATATGGAAAAAGTAAAACAGACTTCGGAAGCAACAAAAACATCAGTGAGTACTGTTAGGTGCATTATTAACGAAGCTAAAGGCTCTGGCTTGCTCGCCGTGTTTGGGACTCCGGGTAAGAAAAGATCAGGGAAGAAGAAAGTTACCGGAATGGATAGTTTCGTTCAATCTGTAATAAAAAGATGTAATCATAATAACTACATAACAAGCAGCGAAACTCCGTACCGTAGAAAGGCTTCGAAAAATTTAAAGAAGATATACATTTTAATGGCTCGGAATGAAGTTTACTACGAAGTATGAAAGAGCTAGGCTTCAGATGAAAAAAAAAACAGAATATAATCGGAAGCTGGTAATTGAAAAAAGTAACATTTGATTACTACGAATCGAATATCTTCAAAAAATAATTAATTATAGACAAAAAATAAGATCGAACCGACCGAGTTGTAAACTACACCGATGAGCCCTATGTCGAGTCATCACGATGATGGTGACTCGGGTGATGAAAACAGTGATGATGAGGATGGTCAAGATTATGATAACGAAAAAAAAATACAAATACCAGCTTCGCTTCAACTGAACGAAGACCTGGCAACAGCTCTAGTTTTGACTTAATAGAAGGAATATCTATTTTACCCCAAGATTAAATTATTACAATTATTAACCTATATTTTTTGTTGATGTTCTAATAAATATATAAATAAATACATATGTTGATTTTAATAATTTAATTGCATTATGACGCAGAGTAAATAATGTTTTTGCACGTGAGTGTACCATGCGCAAACTTACCCCCACTACGTCAACAAATGCTCAAGAAGTTTGCCGGCTATTATACTAGTGATTGGATTCTTTGCATAAGCCGACTTCTTGAACTAATTTATACTTTTTTATTTCCAGTCAACGTGCTGCAGCCCGTGGCCGAAGTAGAGGTGGTCGTGGTGGCGTTCGAAGTGTCCGCACACGTGGTGGTAGTCGCCACCAAGCCTCTGAATTGTAATTACCTCTTAAAACTAAAACCGAAATTAAGATAGGTATATTTTTATTTACGTTTTTGTTTATCATAATGCATAGATGGGTGGACGAGCTCACGGCCCACCTGATGTTAAATGGTTACTGGAGCCCAGATACATCTACAACATTTTTTTTGTTTTATTGCATAGATGGGTGGACGAGCTCACAGCCTACCTTATGTTAAGTGGTTACTGGAGCCCAGATACATTTACAACTTATTTTTTGGTTTGTTTTATTGCATAGATGGATGGACGAGCTCATGGCCCACCTGTTGTTAAGTGGTTACTGGAACCCAGATACATCCACAACTTTTTTTGTTTGTTTTATTGCATAGATGGCTGGACGACCTCACGGCCCACCTGATGTTAAGTGATTACTGGAGCCCAGATACATTTACAACTTTTTTTTGGTTTGTTTTATTGCATAGATGGGTGGACGAGCTCACGGCCCACCTGATGTTAAGTGGTTACTGGAGCCCAGATACATTTACAACTTTTTTTGGTTTGTTTTATTGCATAGATGGCTGGACGACCTCACGGCCCACCTGATGTTAAGTGATTACTGGAGCCCAGATACATTTACAACTTTTTTTTGGTTTGTTTTATTGCATAGATGGGTGGACGAGCTCACGGCCCACCTGATGTTAAGTGGTTACTGGAGCCCAGATACATTTACAACTTATTTTTTGGTTTGTTTTATTGCATAGATGGGTGGACGAGCTCATGGCCCACCTGTTGTTAAGTGGTTACTGGAGCCCAGATACATCCACAACTTTTTTTGTTTGTTTTATTGCATAGATGGCTGGACGACCTCACGGCCCACCTGATGTTAAGTGATTACTGGAGCCCAGATACATTTACAACTTTTTTGGTTTGTTTTATTGCATATAGATGGGTGGACGAGCTCACGGCCCACCTGATGTTAAGTGGTTACTGGAGCCCAGATACATTTACAACTTATTTTTTGGTTTGTTTTATTGCATAGATGGCTGGACGACCTCACGGCCCACCTGATGTTAAGTGATTACTGGAGCCCAGATACATTTACAACTTTTTTGGTTTGTTTTATTGCATATAGATGGGTGGACGAGCTCACGGCCCACCTGATGTTAAGTGGTTACTGGAGCCCAGATACATCTACAACTTTTTACACAAGCTCATTTTATATCTTTTATTTTAATGCCAATACGCATTTCAGACTCGTCTCAATAACAATCCAGGAGTTGCCACCCGGCCAACCCCTGGAAACGCCACAGCACCCTAAGAGGGTAAGGGTGCTCGCTCCTGTGGTGGCGAAACACCCGAGGTGTGTATTCTGGTACTTTTAAATATATTTAGGTTTAACAGCAAAACAGTATCTATAGCTTTGTTTTCAGTTCAGAAATGTGGAGATCGGACCTTCCGTCCTCGACCAGGAGGGACCAGGACATGGAGCTTCTGGTGCCATCACCTGCTCTGTAACTATATTATTCAACTAGCGACCCGCCCTCGCTTCGCTTCGGAAACATTAAATTTTATTATTGATAGCTGAGTCCTGCGATGTTACCCGCGGTTATTGTCGTACCGCGGGAGACGCCGCGGGGCAAAGCTAGTCTTAAAAAAAGTAGCCTTAGTTACTCCTTACATCATCACCTACCTATCAGTGAAAGTCTTGTCAAAATCGGTCCAGCCGTTCCAGAGATTAGCCGGAACAAACAGACAGACAGACAGACAAAAATTTAAAAAAAAATATTGGTGTACGTACCGTATATATATTCATATGTATGTAGTAAAAGGCGGTTATTTCAATATTACAAACAGATACTCCAGTTTTATTTATAAAGTAAGGCCAACCAGACGAGATAAAAAATGTAAACAAAGTTTCAGGAGTAAAAAAACATTTTTATTTAAATAAATTATTACATATAAAATAATTACTAGCATTGATTTAAATATTCTTTCTATTTTGTAGAATCCCTTCGTCCTCTCGACCTCTTCGCGACGACGAGATTATGGCTTTGCTCAATTACGGTAAGTACATTATGACATCAACCTTATTTTTTATTGCATAGATAGGTGGATGAGCTCACAGCCCACCTGGTGTTAAGTGGTTACTGGAGCCCATAGACATCCACAACGTAAATGCGCCACCCACGTTGATATAAAAGTTCTAAGGCCTCAAGTATAGTTACAACGGTTGCCCCACCCTTCAAACCGAAACGCATTACTGCTTCACGGCAGAAATAGGCAGAGTGGTCGTACCCACCCGCGCGGACTCACAAGAGGTCCTACCACCAGTAACCTTTTTATAAATAATTGTGAAAGTAAAATACCTATTACGATCGAAAACACAACTTATAACTATTTTTCTTTTAGGCAGCGAAGAAGAGTCGAGGGGAGAGGAGGAGGAAGATGTTGTGCAGCCGCCGCTGGTGCCCCGGTCGACAAGGATGTGGATAGACGAAGAGGATGAGGAAGTTGAAAGAGGAGAAGGGAGGCTTAACTTTAATTTTGAGTGGCCTCCTCAACCTCTTCGCCTATCCACGTCTGCCTCACCGACGGCTCTTTCGCCATCCGAGATAGAGCCGAATAATAAATTTAAATTTGAATGGAGAAAGGTGCCACTGCCTCAAATCGAACCTTATTTAAGGCGAGAACCTTTCTCCCAAATTACTGGTCCAACGGTTTCATTCGCGACTCCATACGAAGCATTTATTGCCATATGAAATAATGGAAGTGATAGTCACGGAAACCAACATTTACCCACAGCAGCTGGCAACGGTCATATTGGAGAGTGGGACGATTCACCCTCATAGTCGGATTACTCGATGTCAAGATACAAATGTAAACGAACTTTACACGTATTTTTTCATCGTTCTGTGTGCTTAGTGCGAGTTTTTTAACGTTCTCGATAGCGTAAAAGTTAACCCAATTTTGTATCCAGTTGGAACAGCGCCCCTAGCGGCAAACGTAGACAAATGATCCCATTCCATACAAATATGAGCTAACTTTTACGCTATCGAGAACGTTATAAAACTCGCACACTGACTATGAGGTTGGTCATCAAAACTCGTTTAGATGAGTACTGGTGTAACTTGCTTACAATACATTTTCTACACGCCGGATTTCTCCGCGGAGATGTCCTATGACCGTTTCCGGCTGCTGTCAAGGTGCCTGCACTTTGCTAATAATGCAGATTGTGATATTGCAATGTTGGCACGACGCCAGGCCAAGCTCTATAAAATACAACCAATAATAGACCACTTAAGCAGCGGTAGGCGGCGGCTTGGCTCTGCCCCTGGCATTGCTGAAGTCCATGGGCGACGGTACTCACCACTCACCGTCAGGTGGGCCGTATGCTCCTCTACAAGGTTACAAGGGCAATAAAAAATTTGCGAAGCTATACAATTTGGTTCAGAATTTAGCAGTGGATGAGAGTTTGACAATGTGGAAGGGCTGGCTAGGCTTGATATGCTAACAACGTACCTGATTTTGTAAAAACGTACGTCTTGCATCTGAAATCTCTGTGAAGTTAGGTAAAATAAATACCTATTTTACTTCATACCAATTTTCATAGATAGGTACGTACCTGTATAAATGGAGCCTTAATATGTGTAGAACAATGTGTAATGTATCTACAAATATTGTTTGTTATGAAACTGATAGTTAGTATTTATTATAAAAAAAAAAGAACACAATTCCTAACCTAAAAGTACATGTTATTATCCGCAACATGCTTCGTCAGATTACAGAAATAAAGTTATCAGCAACATGCTTCGTCAAAAAGTACAATACTTACTTTCAGCTGCAAGCGTCGTCATAAGTAACATAAAGGTCCACGCTAACAGCAATGCGCGCGTAGGCATCGGCTAGTCAAACAAGCCACTCTGGATCGCACCCGGCCCGAAAGTACCCATTACGCTAGCAGCATTGCCACGCTGTATGGCAATGGATAATCTCTGAACCAGGTACGACCCAGACCGAGGATCGTGGCCTTGCCCTCTGAGGCGGTGGCCAATTGCGGCAATAAACTTTTTGGCCTCCGAACTCCACACACCCGTCGTTTCCACTGCCACTGGAACAAACAGGTATGTAGATTTCAGAGCATCGTACTTGGCATGCTTCGTTTTAGCCGACGCCTCAGCAGCAAAGCCCGCACATTGTCGGGTCCCAGATAAATGACACGCCGCGTACGTACAGCTACAGGTTGCGTCCCATAACAAGCAGCGTCCCTTCTGCCCAAGGAATCAGAGTCAAACCATCCGGCCTCTTACCATCCGACCTGCTGAGGCCTGGTGGTTCCAACACACACGGGATATTTGCGGTGACCAAAGCACGTCGAATAATATCATTAAGTGCATGGTGTCTCGGGAAGCGGCCAGCCGATCTAACACAACTCAGTCCATGCAGTCCGGCGGCATCCACCATACTACCACAGACACATCGATGGGGCTCGCAAATGCTGCAACCGAGTCTCAAAGCTGTGGCCACTCTCAATGAATTATTATCAAGAAGTGTCCCCAGCTGTGGTGAAGGCAATGCTTGCAACCAAGCACCAGATTCCGGACAGGAGACCGCTTTCAGGCGCGCTAATTCAACTCCAGTGGCGTCTCCCAGCAAAGTTGACAAAGTCAGCTTGCACAGCACATCATCCCAACACCTCTGCGAGCTCCTGTTCACCGGGAGCGCCTCATTCGGACATAAAAGGCCCCAAGCCGCCAAAGCCTCGCTCGCAAACGGAATCGTAGATCCATCACCATTCGTACCCAGTAACTTAGCAACAAAGTCTACAACCCCATAACACGAAGCCAGGAAAGCAGCGAGCCCAGTACGCTCCATTTGTCGCACCCCCAGGCCGCCATGACGTATAGGCAAAACAGCCTGGCACCATTGTCTGTCATCCAAGCTTACGTTTAAAATAGTCTCCAGTGTATCCCTCAACAAAGCATCAAGCTGGGCTACATCTTGAGTGAAGAGCCACGTTGGACAAGTTCTCACCAAATACGTCAAACGAGGCATCGAAAAGCAACAACGAAGCAAGACGAGAGCCACGTGAGATGATAAGCTCAATAGGTTGCCGCGCAATGACGACAATAACTGCCTTTTTATTTCCAGAGAACTTGGTACTCCATCCTGAAATATTGGAGAACCAAGCAAAATGAAATTACTTTTAGTCAAAACTTTGATACCTGGAACCAACTCCTGAAAATCTTTAACTACGCTTGCTGATACTTCAGTAGAAAAGTATACCTCACATTTCCCAGTATTAACCTCCAAGCCGACATCTCGCAACTTCGGAAACAAAAGTCTGATGTCGTCTAGCACGGAATCTGGGGGACCACCTATTGTGCCGTCATCCAAATACCATAGGTTTAAAGGTGACTTGACGGTCTTTATAATGCTGTGGATAGCAAGACTAAAAATTAATGGGCCAAGAGGATCGCCCTGCTGTGCACCTACCTCCGAGTCAATGGAAGATTCCATAAAGAACAACTTGCTGGAAGAGCTGTAACACTGATACAAGAATGGGTATAAAGCCGGAATCTTCTCCTTGATTTCATTTAAAATTATATCTCTCTCTAAGCTATTAAAAGCATTCCTTATATCAAGCTTTACAATTGCACTGTTACAGTTCTCCCTGCTCATAGCAAATGCACGGGTAGCATGAATGGCGGCCTCACACCCAAGAGCAGTCCCGAAGCCCAGCTGGTGGGGCTGCAAGTACGAGGCCATTTCATTCCTTACAGACCGACACCCAAGCTTGGCAGCGAGACGACGCAGCACAGACCCCACCGCAATTGGTCTCACACCGCCGTCCTTCTTAGTTAGAGCGCATAAGCTACCTCCGTACAAATAAGGACACACCTGTACATTAACCGTACCTCTTAGTATGAAATTGCATAAGTCTGTAATTGAGTGCAATAGACGAACACCATTTTCACCGGCGGAAGGGGAAATGAGCTCCTTTAAATGGTTTGGACGTAGACCATCAAGGCCAGGTGCAGAGCCGCTATAAAAGGAACTAATTGCGTCAGCAACATCCTCCGAGTTGACAGTCAAAAAAGGGCAACTAGAATCAGGCGCTGGCGGCAATGATAAAGGACGAAAAGGAGTAGGATGTTTATCACGTAATGCGCTTAAAGTCTCATCGTTAAAAGGTGCTAAAGAATCCTCCGACACTAAAAGACGGACAGCTCCACGCAAATCACCCTCATGAACCTTGGCTTCGATTCTTTTGACTGCGGATCGTGGCTTGTGTTTGAAGTCCTCTAAAAAATACGGGCTATTATTGTTTGCATTCTCCTTAACCTTTGCAGTAAGCGAACGGGGGTCACCTCGATCTGGAATTCTCAGAGTCGTGTAAGAAAATGACAACAAGGAAACCCAGTCCTCCACACCTCTACAAATATGTGTAAAGTTTTCAGAAAATAATCATGGCTACACTTTGGTTTATTGTGTAAAAAAATGTAATAAATGAAATTAGACCTTATCATTTTATTCCAATTAAACCGTAAGCTTTAAAATTGTAAGATTGAAAATTGATCAAATTGTTTGACATTTTTTGGATGTGTGTGTGTGTGTCACAGAACCAAGTAGAGAACTGCCAGCATGAACTCGTGGTATCGAATCAAGAATTTTCAATAAAGGACTGAAATGAAAGTATCAAGTGGCTTCCGACACACACTTACAAGTTATGTACGTGTAGGCTCTAAGCTTGTATGAATCTCCCATCTATCAGCCCTAAAATAAAAAGTTCCAACAAACTGGATGAGTACGCATATCGGAATAATAAAGTTCGCGAAGGTTTTTCGTCGTTATATGAACGGTAAAACGTGTAGACACCATACGATCGTAAACTTCTTTTGACATGGTAATCTGCAAGCTGCTCGTATCTTTTCGATCGATCGAATCAAGGTTTATCACCAAGGTTTTTAATGTTCATTGTTATAGTAGCTTTATTGACGTTATAAGTTTGGATAAATAGGAAGGCACAAACTCACGAGTAAAGACTAAGGCTAAAATACACAGACGACTAAACATTTTATAATGACTTTAAATACTATAGAAATAGTCTAAATATGAGTACCGTCCATCTGGTCCATCCTTTGGTAGAATTAAAACAATTACCATTCAATGATCCAGTATCCAAATCTAATTGCTCAGATAATGATGTAACACGATCCATGAGTGATGAGATATCGTCAGTAGGTGGTGGCGTACGAAAGACGGTAGCTTCAATATTAAATGAGGATTCAGCGGTAGGTGATAGAAGATGATTGATTGGTAGGTAGGTCGACTGAGTATGTCGATTTTATGTTTGAAGGACTAGGAATAGGTGATAAAAAACTAGTAATAGGAAGGTTAGTCACCGTGAAAGCTTCTAGCTGTTCTCGAAGGGCTATTTGTGCATGTTCTTGACGCAATCATCGGCTTATTTTTAAATTTTGCCCGGGTTAAAGTTACCCATATTAGCACAAATATTCACCAAACGAATTAAAATCAAGACAAACACGTAAACAACTTTAAAGATCATATAGATTTTTTTATGAAACTACATCTCTGCCGTGCTTACGATAAATACAGTAAGTCACATTTTTGTCGATATTGAGTTAAGTATATATTTGGAATGTAGAGATTGAGATCTACATTTCTGTACTTTTAAAATTTTAAAATGTGGTATAGAAACTTAAATAAGCTTAAGCATAATTACAGTAAGAAACATTTTGCGCCAAAACATACTTATTATAATTGCAGTATGGGCACATACGGTTGATTTTTTCATAAAGTTTAAACCATTTCCTATGTATTGATACAGTAAGTAATTTTGCTGTTATTATTTTTAAAATATGAGTATTTTTCATCAAGTATCACTGAAACATATTAGCAGTAAGTACCACATACTATTATTATATTAATTGTTGAAAATAAAACATTAGTTACTAAACCTTAACATATCTACAGTAAGTTGAACTTACAGTGTATATGATAAGTCAGCAAATTAAAATATTTTTATGTATAGTCGTAACAACAGCAAGATTCACTACTGTAATTATATTAAGGAATACTTCATATTATGCGTAGACTTGTCTGGAACATGTTAGGTAAACACGTTACTTACTGCAAATATTATAAGGTGTTTAGTTAAAGTTGAGAGGGCTCATTATTACTAATGTATAAAACAGATCATAATGAGATGTTTCAATCATTGGATTTTTTACAAGCTAAAATTGTGAAGACCCAAAAGTTTCCTAAGGTGAAGTCTAAAAATAGTCCCAGAGGAATCACTGCAGATCGTAAAGTAGATATTATACAGAAGCTTGTACCTCTGATGCCTGAGAATAGAAGAGATTTTTGGTTAAACATTTCGAATTCTGCAACAAATCTATTAACCGAAGAGTTTTGAGTTCAGATATATTTTTTTAAATAAAAGGGGTTATCAAAAATTGCGATTTTATTGTAATAGGTACCTACTTCGAATTGACATAGAACCTTTATGGTTTGAGATTTTTTAGTGAACAGGTGTAAGGTTCGATTATCGACTTTCAGTTTTTTTTTTATTATTCAGCTTAGACAAGATATATTTTTTTTATTTTTTTTATTGCTTAGCTGTGTGGACGAGCTCACAGCCCACCTGATGTTAAGTGGTTACTGGGGCCCATAGACATCTACAACGTAAATGCGCCACACACCTTGAGATATAGTTCTAAGGTCTCAGTATAGTCACAACGGCTGCCCCACCCTTCAAACCGAAACGCATTACTGCTTCACGGCAGAAATAGGCGGGGCGGTGGTACCTACCCGTGCGGACTCACAAGAGGTCCTACCACCAGTAATTACGCAAATTATAATTTTGCGGGTTTCATTTTTATTACGATGTTATTCCTTCACCGTGGAAGTCAATCGTGAACATTTCTTGAGTACGTATTTCATTAGAAAAATTGGTACCCGCCTGCGGGATTCGAACACCGGTGCATCGCTTCAACACGAATGCACCGGACGTCTTATCCGTTAGGCCACGACGACCACACGAATGCACCGGACGTCTTATCCGTTAGGCCACGACGACCAAGAAAGATGGATACTTCGAAAATTCGAGTGATTTTTTAATAAGAGTTCCGACGCGGAACTAACGCTGCAAAAGCAGCACGCAGCATCAATGTTGCGTTTGGAGAAGGGACTGCTAATTAACGCAGCGTGCGATTTAGTTTAAACACTTTCGTGATGGAAATTTTGATTTGAAGAACGAACCACGTGGAAAAGACCGCCCACACAAGTGAATAACAATGAATTGAAAGAGATGGTGAGAGCTGATCCGAGCCAAACTACCCAGGAATTAGCGATATAGTTTAATGTTACCTTATCAACAATATTGACTCATATGCACCAAATCAATAAAATTAAAAAAGAGGGAAAAATGGGTGCATTATGATTTGACTGATCTGCAGAAAGAAACGCGTGTTGAACCTCGTGTTGCCTTGTTGAATCGATACAGAAACGAAGTAATATTGGATCGAATTGTGACATGTGATGAAAAGCGATTCTTTACGATAACCGTAAGCGAAAAATGTAATGGCTGACCCCAGGTCAAACGCCGCAACAGTGTCCTGAAGCAAAGCTTACCAATATATGTATAGTAATGGTAATTGTTTGGGGATCTCAGCATGGTGTTATTCACTATAGGTTTCTCCGATTTGGTCAAGAAATAACGGTAAATGTCTACTATGCCGCACTCCGAACAATGATAGTAAAACTTGTAGTGAAACAGCCCTGAATCCTGAATCGATCTTCACCATTATTGCTCTATGATGACGCCAGACCTCACACAGCACGAGAAACCGTTTTAACTCTACAGGAACTGCAATTAGAAACCATTGGTCACCCCCCCGTATTTGCTAGACCTTGCTCCAACGGAATACCATTTTTTTCGGATTTGGACAATTTTCTACGTGATAAAAACTTTTCTTCCCAGGAGGCAGTACAAAATGCTTTCACACAGTTTGTAGAATCTAGATCACCAGAGTTCTATCGCAAAGACACAAATGACCTTTCTATTAGATGGTAGCAATGTATAGATAATAACTGTAGATATTTTAATTAAATAAATATGTTAAATGAAAAAAAAACGAATTTCAATTTTTCAGGTCAAACCGGCAATTTCATACTTTAACCCCTAATATGCCTATATTATATAAGCCTACATATTACTAGTCAATTAAAGGACATTTACTATTTTACCATAAACTGTTACACAGGTGCTAATATTATTGATTTGTAAGATTGACTGATTTGATAATTTCTCGTATCGAGGTTTTCATAATAGTTTAGTAGTACATAATAACCGTCTTGAGAGGTTAAATGACTTATTAAAGATTTTAAAGTACCTTATTAGATCAGGGTTGTGCAGCTGCGTTCTGTCAATCTACATATTTTTATTTTTATTATAAAGATTCCAAAGAGAACTGTATTCGTTTTTTTAGAAACAAAGTGTTTATTTTTGGTGATTTTTTTATTGTGTACCTTTGTACACAATAAAAAAATGTACTTCTTTAAGTACAAACACGAATTTTAAAAAAATAGGACGGTAAAGGTATTGTTTGTGTAGATACCTACAGAGCTTAGTTTATTTGGTTTATGATTATGTCATGTACGAAGGAGATTGTACAAACACGAATTGATTCTTTATAATTAGTTTATAATATGATTCTCAATGCATAAAAAATTCAATAAATGGAACTGATTTTAAAATTTTATAGTATTAACAAAGTTGTGTAATTATTCTATTAAGCTGTGGTTTCATAAGATCTCTTTTGTTTCTTTTATCTACAAATAATATCGAGGAAGAGTAATTAATTATGGTTTCAGTGCTTTATGGTAGATGTCATAAGTTTACATATTGCTCCTAGCTATAATTACAGTAGGTAAGTGATTAAGTTTCATTAGGCAAATTGTGCAATTTTTGTTATTCTATTTAAACATTCACCTCATTCCGTAATCATAATTGCAGTATGTAGTTCAAACTAAAGATTGTTACAGTAAGTCACACACTTACTGTAACAATGCTAAAAAAAATATTTTTTTTAATTATTAATTCCTTAATATAAATAATTTTTGAAGCTTTATAATTTAAATATTATTTCTGAATAAAATATCCAATAATTTTGATATTTTTGCGCGAATCGTGACAATCTGTGTTACTCATGAGACAATCGAAAAGCTTTAGTATCTAGGTACTAATTTTTTTTCTACCTAGCAGAGCCTTGAGAGGCTATTTCAACGTAAACTTAACTAGTAGGTAAGCTCAGGAGGCTCAAACCTGACGACGTTGCTAACGCGAACCCTAGCAAGAGCCGTGCTTCGCAGAATCTACCATCGGATCGGAAACGCGACCCACTGAGAAGATCCGGCGAGAAACTCAGTGGGCTTACCTACTAAACTTAATGTTCAATGATATAAGTACATTAAGTACTAGAACAACAGTGCGTTAAGGTTAAATTTTATTACCTATTATTTGTGATCAGAAAGCATACTTTTAAACTTTTAGAGTGGGGTAATAGCTATGGTATTAGTTAACCTTTTAGTGTCTATATCTATAAAAGTGCCTCATATAAAACAAAATTTCCGGACATGACTTGCTTGATAAAGCATAGGTCAGGAATAAAATCCCGTTTCATTTTTATCGATTTAATTCTAAAATAATTTCAGATTAATGCAATATCCCAAAGAAAACCTCGGCTTCTGTTATAAAATACTAGGATTTATGAGCATATTTTCCTTTACTTGTCCACTGTACAAATCAACAAAAACAATCTATGAACGTATGAACCTAATCTTCGCTAGAAGTAATAGTGTTCTGTGAACCTAATGATGACTGTCAAATTGTGATTATCTCGAATACCGCTTTTCGGAACAATAATTTATAGTTTGGACCAACTTTAGTGTATTTGTCTTGGTAGAAATCGAAATATATTAAACAGTGCGTAAACATGAGTTCTATCGGAACTGGCGTAAGTAAAAATCATTTTGAGAGGTTAGAAGGTCAATAAGTTTTCAACAATTTAGGTTTTTGTACAATGTTTGAAACAATAAATTTATCTATATAATCAATGTTTAAATCATTAAAAATATTCTTAAAAATATATGATTCATCGTAGAAGTTTGTTTTTTTTAAAACCAAAACTGTCCAGTCATTGCTTTTTTTTTATTTCAGTATGACCTATCGGCTTCTCAATTTTCTCCTGATGGTCGCGTTTTCCAAGTGGAATATGCTGCAAAGGCTGTAGAAAATTCTGGAACAGTAATTGGCCTCCGAGGAAAAGACGGAGTGGTATTTGCTGTTGAGAAGTTAATCACATCCAAATTGTATGAACCTGGCGCAAACAAGAGGATATTCCATATTGATGAACATGTTGGCATGGTCAGTAATATTATTTATAAATTCATAGTCAAGAATATGTTAGTATTTTTTTTAAACATATTTGTTATAAAGAGTTGACATAGCTTAATCATTTCGGATACTCTCGATCCTATTATCGGTGCGTTTAGACATTCCAAGCACCAGTCACCATTCTCTGTGAATCCATTAAATGCGACGAAGGGTTTGTCATACAAACTAACTTCATAGTACGAAGAGTACTCAGCATTAAACAGCGACTTGACTGTGTTCCTAGCATTGCTTATGTTCATGAGCGATGTTAGTCACTGACCATTAAGTATGTAGCATGCTTATCTACCTACAAAGGAATGAAAAGAACAAAAAAAGATGTGTGGTGTCGTGGGACACAGGATAGGAACGAAGTTCCTTATTATAAAAATATTCATTTTAAGTTCTATTCGGGGTATAAAGAAAATTATTATTCAGGTATACATTTTTTATTATGATTTTTTTATTGATAAAAATAAATAAAAACTACTTTACAAAGTTATCAACCTTATTTTATTCACAATGATTTATAAAAAATATATAATAAAAATATGTTATTTTTTGTACGTTATTACAAAGTTAAGTTGTACACTGTGCATTACTAATAAAAATCTTACGACAGGGACGTTTTTTCCCAGTTAGGGTACCCCTCCGCATCGTCCCATAAGGAACTTCGTTCCAAAAATCGTAACCATATCCCTCTTAAAGAAATCATTCAAGTCAATCTAAATTTTTTTCACAATATAAAAACTGTTTTCAGGCTGTCGCAGGGCTCATATCAGATGCAAGACAAATTGTCGAGACTGCTCGTTCAGAGGCGTCAAACTACAGATCTCAGTATGGCAGTCCAGTACCACTGAAGTATTTAAATGAACGAGTATCAATGTACATGCACGCATACACACTATACAGTGCTGTTCGGCCATATGGTTGCTCAGTCGTTATGGGTACATGGACAGACTATGAAGGCCCTCAGATGTATATGCTAGATCCCAGTGGTGTATCTTTTGTAAGTTGTTATATCTTTTTTTTATTGCTTAGATGATTGGACAAGCTCACAGCCCTTAAGTCTCTGTAATAGTTTTTATGAAGGGACTTTTGGCCTAAAGGCCAAGATGCCTGGTTATCTTGTATCGAAATATGCCTGTGTTCAAAACCTGCAGGCAGTTAATGATTTTTCTAAGAATATATGTACTAATGAATGAATTCCGTAATGAAGGAATAATATTGTTTATTACCTGGCAATAAGGAAGAGGTCTCTTGTGAGCCCAACCTATTTTTGCAAAGTATTCATGTATTCCAATTTGCATGAGCCTTTTATAACCATATAATTGGAAATTGAACCTCATGTCTAATTCTTGAATGGTGGCACTCACATTCCAATGCAATGAGCCTAGTTAACCACTTAAACACCAGGTGAGCTAGGAGTGAGCTCGTCCATTCACTTCGAGAAAAAAAACAGTCCCTCCATTCAGACCAGAATGCATGATTGCTTTGCATGCATGATAGAGGCAGTAATTTAGAGTCAAACAAGAGTCACGTGAGAGACTATTATAAATTAATTAAATTTAAAGTAAATAAGAAATATATTTCTGATTATAAACTTGTTTAATTGTAATAACATTGCCTGTTGAGATGTGACTTTTTTTTTCAGTCATATTTTGGTTGCGCAGTCGGAAAAGCCAAACAGGCAGCAAAAACAGAGATAGAAAAGCTAAAACTTGGAG
The DNA here is from genome assembly GCF_030267445.1 of Bombyx mandarina. NCBI lineage: Eukaryota > Metazoa > Arthropoda > Insecta > Lepidoptera > Bombycidae > Bombyx > Bombyx mandarina. Next base: position 6,673,558 of record NC_143224.1, on the reverse strand, counting down.
ACCTCACAGTGAAGGAACTTGTGAGAGAAGCCGCTAGAATGTAAGTAACGGTAAAGTAGATATTTTTTACATATATGAATTAAAACAAGTATACCTTGGAAAAGTCTATTCTTGTAATTCGATTAAAATTTTGATAAAGTGCTCAGATGACTTGTCAGAATTTCTAGAGGTATAAAAATGTTGTATGAAACTATAATATAAATAATATAATATACTAGCCGTACTCGCCCACTTTGCTGGGCATTTAAAATTAATATTATTATTATTAGGGAGTCCAACACTCATATAAATATTAGCCTATCCATTAACTACATGTATTTTCTACATGGATACCAAGCTTCAAGTCAATTGAATGCATGGTTGAGTAGTTATAACGGAACATCCGTAAAAAACACTGTATATTTATATATTAGCATAGATATATAATATGAATTGAATAAAGTAATAAAAGAAATTATGAAGACATTTTGAAATGTCACCTAATTTGCAAGAATTATTTTTCTTTGTAATTTCATAATTTAATTGAAATTTCTATTTAATCATGATTTTATTATCAGTTTACAGTATTTTACAATAGTGGCTGTGATTACTTTGTATTGATGTAAATTGTATAAATATATTTTTTCAGTATCTATCTTGTACATGATGAACTAAAAGATAAGCAGTTTGAGCTGGAGTTGTCTTGGGTTTCGAAAGACACAAAGGGTCGCCATGAGCTGGTTCCGCGTGAGCTCGCCACCGAAGCAGAGAACCAAGCTAAACAGGCTCTTGCTGATATTGAGGATTCAGATGAAGGAGAGATGTGAACATGATTAATCTTAGTTATTAAATTTCGTATAAAAATGACTTTTGTTTTATTAAATAGTAAAAGTCGCCGTGGCGTAAAAGACAAGACGCCTGGTGCATTCGTATCGAGCAATACAACTGTGTAAGTGATCGAATCCCGTAGGCAGGTACCAATTTTTCGTGAAATTCGGTGAAATGCCTTACTTAATATTGTATTACATATAAGTCAAACTCGCAAAAATTTTAATTTGTGTAACTAGTAGTAGAGCATGTTGTGAACCCACCACCACCTCGCCCATTTCTGCCGTAAAGCAGTAATGTGTTTCGGTTTGAATGTAGGGTAGCCAGTCGTAGAACTTATATCAACAACTTAGAACTCATATCTCTAGTATTCGCGCGAGTTCATGTCCATAGGGGCCAGAGGCGACGCGCGGGGGACAGCTAGCCGCGCGCTTTTCGATATAGAAAATTTACGCTAACGCTATTATGTTATTTCATTGTGAATAAACCATGACTACTCCGCTTCCAACAAGTTCAGGTAGAAAAAAATATACTGATTCCGACTCTGATCTGTCGGTTGTCTTTTCCTCTGATAAGTGATGGAATGGGAATAATAAAAAAGTTCTCTATTAGAAATAAATAAGTTGCTTATCACATTTATTCGCTCGTAGAGGCCCCGATAACTTCGAGAAGCTGATGGTAGTTGGACAGGTTGACGGGAGAAGATCACGCGGACGCTTACCTACCCGCTGGTCTGATCTGGTTAAGACACACATTGTAAAATCTATAGATTTCAGTTAGTAGTACTAGTTAAAAAACAGTAATAAAACGGCTGATCTTGGAGCCTACATACATTTAGTCTGACGTCATTTTTCTTACGAGAACTTCCTATTGAAGACGATAGAGGACGTTATTAAAGAATTTTAATTATCCATTGTTTAGGTTTGAAATATTAATGAAACCATTTAATTCTTCATGATTTATTTGTATTGTCAGTTTATGTGTATTATTTCACAACATTCGCAGACATCTAATTACAATATACAAATTATATGACCAATATCAATGATGACTCACAATATTTATAAAATGTACAATATTATAATCTCATTTTTGAACTAAAACAGTTAAATATTTACAAAATATTAGATCTCATAAAATTGTATACAATATTGGATATTTAGGCTACAGTTGATATAAATACAAAAAATAATAATTAAAAAGCCTACTTAGTTGTATTTACAAGATAATCAGGTCATAAATGTGAGTTAATTTTATTCTTGCTGTGGGGTTACTCGTCGATATAACTGAAACAAAAATGGATTCTAAATTATTAAACTGGTAGATATTCATCTAGCACCAATGGATCTCTAACACAAAAATTCCAATAACTGTGATGAGAAAATTAGTGGCTTAGGCTTTGGTACTAAAAGTCAGATTTAAAAGGCAAATAAGAAAAAATTGTAAAGCACGCTGTCGGCTCGTTGTTCCGTTATGCCAACACTCAAGTCTGATGCTAATCACAGCTATGAATGAATCACGAGCATTTAATCGTAAATTTACCGGGCATAGTTCTCTTACCCGTATTGGGTAACAGCAATTACTAGGACAACCAAAACTGTACTGTACGTAGGTATATATTACGAACAAAGACTATCTTTTACACACAGATGGCGCGCTTACCCCCAGCAAGTTTCTAGGTACGTAACCCTCCTGTCCGTTATCATCTCGACACCACCACCATTCGCGTTCGTTGTCATCCCCCTTCCTCAAAACTTGAAGTCTCGTTCCAGTCTCGAAAGACAACTCGTCGCTACGAGCTGCCGTGTATGAGAAAACTGCATATACGAGACCACTGTTCATTATGCCGAGTTTTTCTTGAACGCCTGAAATAAGATACGTATTGAAAAGCTAAAAAAAATCAACGAGTAAGCTAGAAGTGTGGCCATCTATTTGCGAACAAGAGTAAACTTTAACTTTAGTTAGGTGCTGACATCTTATTATGAATATAGAAAGTTTCATTTTAAAATACAGCAGTATACAGCATAGATGGCGCTGTAATAATATTTCATGATGTTAACTCATAATTATTTCATTTTAATTATTTTTTTACTTGTAATATTCAACATACTGTATAGATATTCTGAGCATCCGTCAAATCCTTCCTCATCTTCTTCGCATTTTTCGGCCGCTGTCTCATGATCAGATAGCGTCGTGGCGAATATGCATGCACCTGTAAAATAAAACATTTAAATGTATTTAAAAAAAAAAAAAATTATACAATGTAATGTTTGATTCAACCTCTCAAGCAATAATTGAGTTTTTTTTTTTTTTTTAATTTATATATCGCACATACGGTGGTATAAAGTCATTTATGCAATTTTTACCACTTCGATAAAGCGGCACGACACGAGAACCCTCTCATCGTGGCCGCCGGTAACTACATTCCCGATCCTGCGGACCGAATGGAAAGCAGTCGACGTCGCCCAAAACACGTCATCTCGGATCCTCCCGATCCACTAACGGTGCTTCTAGGTACTTCAAGCACCGGTCACCGTTCTCGTCGAACCCGTCGCTTGCGACGAAGGGCTCGACGAGTAAATTAACTCTCAGACACAGCCCACTGAGTTTCTCGCCGGATCTTCTCAGTGGGTCGCTTTTGCGATCCGGTGGTAGATTCTGCGAAGCACGACTCTTGCTAGGGTTCGTGTTAGCAACGTCATCAGGTTTGAGCCCCGTGAGCTCACCTACAAAAGTTAGGGTTACGCTGAAATAGCCTCTTAAGGCTCTCAGCTTAGGTAAGAAAAAAATAAAAAAAGCAATTTTTGTTAACACTGAACTGAGTATGAGAAAATACATTTGTTAATAGTTATTTGTCAGACGAGAGAGATGTTTGCTTTTACTGATGAAGTTTAAAGTTGCAGTTTAAATATTATTTTATTTCTACAGTCTAGCAGAACTATATAAGCATTATATATTAAGATATTGAATTTTCCAACGTTTCTCATGAAAAATTACATAATTCGCATAAATGACATTATCGTACCGCATGTGCGATATGATTTTATACGAACCATTATCAACGAGGAAGCGAACCATAGCCAGGTTGTTACAAGACGCAGCGCAGTGCAACGGTGTCCAACCGTCCGAATCTTGAGCGTTGACGTCACAACCCAACTCTACCAAGAATCTGAAACGAAAATAGATTTATAAATAACTAGACCACGTTAATTTGAACGCTACGATTAAACTGTTCTTAATTTGAACGCTACGATAATTTGACCACGTTAATTTGAACGCAACGATAATTTGACCACGTTAATTTGAACGCTACGATAATTTGACCACGTTAATTTAAACGCTACGATTAAACTGTTCTTTATTTGAACGCTACGATAATTTGACCACGTTAATTTGAACGCTACGATTAAACTGTTCTTAATTTTCTTAACGTACTTGACAATTTCAAAATGCCCAGCACATATGGCATTATGTAGAGCTGTTATCCCCTCGTCGTTTGCAGCACTAGCATTCTGCACCTGTAATTAATTAATCACATTATGATGAAAACAGTAGGTAATTTTATGAAACTAAAAATGACACAAAACGCAGGGGACAGTTTTATACAACAGATATCTACAATAGGCTCAAAAAAATTCTCTTGACGTCAATTCAGCAAACTAATAAAGAAATAGAAGTATCGTTCATCATTAAAAAGGACTTAATCGGAGATTGCACTTATTTAAATACTTTCGAATTATTTAATCAAATTAATAAAATAGATTATTGATAGAGTGATATAAACCTGTGTTGCCGTTTTCTTAACCAATTCCAACTCTCCTTCTAAACTGGCATCCAACAGTAGAGCGAGGGGATCGAAGCTAACCCGTCTGGCCAGCGGTGCCTTACCGCCTTGCTTCAAATTACCTTTTTTAACCCGTCTCAATACATTATCAGAAGATTCTTGCCCGTTCAAGTCCACCGAGCTGATCTGTTCTGTAATATCGGACACTATAACGTTATCTTTACTGTCTTCTTTGTCACTGACTGATCTGTCGACTTCGTCTTTCTGTTTCGTTTTCTCTTTTAGGCCGTTTTCGGTGTCGATGTTCAAGTGATCCATTTCGGGGAACAAGAAGGCCGGCGGCATTTCGATGCGACGGTTAATGCTGACGCTTATGCCGTTTTTGGGATTTAAATTTCGTAGTTTAGGTTGTTCGCTCATTGGCGGCTTTCGGATCGTCAACGGGCGTGCTTTTATTATCATATCGTTGCTGCCGTTACTCGATTCTTTTTGACTGGACATTTGATCGGTGTCGGTGGACGATTCTGGTATCGGTATGGTGGGCATGATCTCTGGTTGGGTGAAATTCGTTTCATTATTCACCGATTGTCTTGGTGGGGTCTGAAGTAGAAAATGTAATTCACTTATTAATCAACAAAACGATGTTTAATCTATGTTTATATTATATTTTATAATAATATTTTGGAAATTTCATAATGTCTTAAATTAATAACTATTTAATATTTTTATTCAGATCTGCAGCCGCTTAAGTTACCGTTTCATTAAATTAATATATAATAAATTAATACAAAGGTAAGATAAATTCGAAACAGGGGTGAAGTTAAGGATGTTAAACCATCAGCGTTATTATTGTACACTGTACAGTACCAAAATGCAAACCGAACATGCGGAGAAAATACCTACTTTCGAAAATACAGCGGAATCTATTTCTTCTCACCTTAATTGTTGGTTTTGGAGGTAGAGCTGGCTTAGGCGATTTGTCAGTACTGACGTCGGGTGTAGAGAGCGGTGTGCTGGCACTCTGCGGTGGAGACAGCAATATGCTCTGGGAAGATGCGTTCTGACCGCTGAAGTTACTTCCAGCACTCGTCGACAACCCTGATGCGGTGTTCCTAACAATCTGGGGTTGGGAGGTCACATTACTAGATACGTGATTCGTGATGGTCTGCGTTTGAACAGTTTGTGGCTGGACAGGTTGGATCTTAGTGGATGATGTTTGGTAAATGGGTGATGGTTTGCCGCTCGACACTTGCACTGATGTAGGTGCTACACTCGACACAGGCTTCTGGAATGAGTCAATGAATGATATTTACAGTGTGCGATGATGTGAGTGGCGACAATGTTTTAGCAGATGATATAATAATAGGCCGGTATTTACATAGAACATGTTAATTAAAATAATAAAAACAGTCATGATTTGTTATTACAATATGATCCAGTAACCGAAATTAGAAGCAACAAAATCGAAAATTGGATTTGTATGTACACAGATCAAGCAAAACATTAAAAATGGATTGTTGAAAATATGCACGAAAGGAATAAAATCTAAGCATTGTTATGAAAAGAATTTTTGGTATTTACATGATACATAAGAACAAGAGATAGGATAAGCTAAAACAAAATGTACTTACACCGAATCCAATGGAGCTGCTGGCTGTGCTAGAACCCAAACTGGGAGAGCTACCTTTCAAAGAGCTATTCTGTTGGGTTTTCCCGTTAATTTTCGCATCGTTTTGACTGGTTTGACTTAGCCTATTCGGTGGATATGCATGATTCTCTTTACCTTCTTGATTACATCTACTTGAAGAATCTGATTTTTGTAGCTGATATGTATTTTCTTGCTGATATGTTTCAGTTTGACTTAGAGGGGTAGCAAGGCTTTTGTTTACAACTGACAAGGGTGTGGAATGCACGGTCATGTGGTTTACGTTAATTTTAGGGTCCTGGTTATTGTCATTGTTTTTAATATCTTGTTTCTTGTTGTTGCTCTGTGGAAATTTCGTGTTGTATGGCAAAGTTTGATATTTGGGGTCATTCTTGCTCGCAGCGAATTCAGGTAAGAATTCTTGTTCGTTAATCTTTAGTTCTTTTCCAGTCTGATTGCTGTTAGAGCTACTCGTACTGTTTGGACTATACTGTGGCTTCAGATAATCTTGATACTTGTCTAGTTTCTGCTCGTAAACATTACTTATACCTTGTTGCACGTGAAAATTTTCATGTTTAACGGGATATTGGTTCTGATATTGGTTTTCTTGCATTTGTGTTTGCGTGTAACCATTATACACGGGATTTAACATTTGT